>NC_086373.1:8194918-8495489 GCF_036588685.1 Mytilus trossulus | reverse complement strand
TTTTCCCCCATTGTTTGTGATTGAAATTACAACTCCTGTACCATAATGTATTTTATTGGTATCAGTTCGTCAAATGTTGCTTTGACTATACAAATGCTGATATAAATGACGTTTCTATCTTTAGAAACACCACAGTCACAACTTAGTTATTTTTTTCTGTTTACATCAATGTTAGAATACAATAAACAAGTTTTTTACATAAAAAAAAAATCTCTGCTTTAAGTAATAAGTGATGCAAAGTTATATTTGAAAAAAAATCTTTTCAATACATGTATATCTTAAACAGATTATTTTTAATGAACTTTACATATTGCTGTATGTTTGCAGGCACGGATCCAGAGGGCGGAGGGGGTGTTTCCAGGGGTTGGAACCCCCTTTTTTTTATGGACATCAATGCATTTGAATGGGGACATGTAATTGGAACCCCCCCATTTTTCCTGGGTTAGGAACCCCCCCTTTTAAAATGGCTGGATCCGCCCCTGGTTTGTGCTGTATAATCATGTAAACAAAACCTCTGCTACTACATGTAGCATTAATTTTAAATACTGATTCCTTAAAATAACATACCTTCAGTTTTAACATTATCTTTAGTTTGAGTCTGTGCTTCTGTAGATTTGTTAAGGAAATATTCATCTTTTCACAGAAAATATAATTCACTCTGCACTGTATGAAAACACATACATGACATACAAATCAAGAACATGTAAACTAATATTTTTGAATATCTATAAATAATTGTATTTTTTTCTCTTTTACATCTGTGTTCAATAGTCTATCAACACAAAGAGATTCTCAAAAAATTGTTACAAATAAAATTACCATATACATGTATAACATAATTTTTATCTGACATCATGTACATGTACCTTATATTATAAACACTACAATAATATGCAAATTACAGATAATTACACACATTGTTATTATAAGTAAATTATTACTTGCACAACTAAGATTGATTAATTAATTGTTGTTTCCTAAATGTCCAGTGGTAAATATTTTGTGCATGTTCAAGACATCAAGAAAAATTAAACAATAAGTACAATAGGCATGTTCTACAAAAGAGTTCGTTCTAGATGAACTTGGTTTGAGAAATTTAGACTGCCGCAGGAAAATAAGGGCATATTGGATTTCTAGAAATTAAGCCTTGCAACAGGCCACCTATGGACCCCTTGGCGCTTTCTTTATGCAAGGCATCAGATTAAACGCTCCATTCCTACCCATAGCGGCTTCAAATTTGAACATCCTGAACAGTCAAACAGACAACCCTCTTTCTTTGAGAGGGTTTTTCTTCTGGTCAGAGGAAGACCAATGAGGGGAATATGACCTTTATCGGGACTCCAGGGTCAGGTGTTTTAAAGCTAGGGAATTTGTGATTGAGCCTTTGGAATCCGGGAATTCTTTTTTCAAATTTAAGGATATTGAGTTTAAATTTATTCAAATTCAGGACCTCAGGATTTCATGTTTTTAAGCCCAGGATTTCAGTATCAGGACTCCTTCTACCCACCTCACCAATGGTAACAATATTAATTATTTCTATTCTCCAGTCACAACTTAAATTCTTCTAGTAGTATACTAGTATTAAAGATTAGTACAAAGTACTGGTACTACCGGTGAGGGAAGGCAGAACCTTATTCGGGACGTCAGGATTAGGTGTATTTGAGCTCGTGATTTCAGGATTGATTCTTTTGGGAAACAAGAATTCTATTTTTGAAATTTGTGATGGGGGATTTAAATTTCTTAATTCAGGACCTCAGGATTTATTTTTTTAAGCCCGGCATTTCGGGACTGGGCCCCTCCTAGTCCTACAAATAGGCGTCCCAGAAAAAAATAGCCTTGCCAGAGTCATAATTATGAATTCTAGTCAAATCGGCACCCGGTTAAATCGGCACTCAGTATAGTCAAATCGGCACCTAGTCAAATTGGCACCTGGTTAAATCGGCACTTTATATAGTCAATTCGGCACCCATGTTAGATTTGTTTAATATACATATTTTAACAGTAATTTCAGCAGAAACAGTAAAAATAAGGGGTTGTCCAGAAAAATTCACCTAGTTTTATTCACATTTTTTTGGAGTTGATGTATAAATATTTTCTTTTAACTAAGTGCGTATTTTAGTTATATATACAATTATCAAGGATTTGTATAGTTCTCACTATACAAATCCTTGCAATGATATATGAGGTACGGTACTGCATATTTTGTATGCACTTTTTAACAGTTGAACATTTTGCAGGATTGTTGGTTTAATGCTGTTTAAACTCTCCTGAAAAAACACCTTGAATTGCTAATTATTTTGCATGAAAGTTTGAATTATTGAAAGGGACTCATAGTTTTCCATTTTATTGCTTCTAATTCAGTGTCTCATTGTTAAACATTAGCTTGTGTAAGTGTTCTTTGTTTCTATTGAAGTATATATAATATCAAATATTTTTTGGATGCCGATTTGACTATACTGAGTGCCGATTTGACCAGGTGCCGATTTGACTTTTTCTATGGGTGCCGATTTGACTTGTACCCATAATTATTTGGACTAGGCCCCTCCAACCCCCCTCACCAGTGGCATTGGCAGTGCCTGTGGTATAAATAAGGACATTTTAGAATTGTTCTAGGGAAAACTGGATTGGTATTTAATTATTTTGTAAATATAAACAAATAGTTGAGCAAGAGTATAAAGTCATCTATAAAATGTTTCGATTTCATTGGATGATTGGGACAAGGCCCATTTTTGTCTTGTTTACCTTTATTATTGTTTTATCAAAGGATACGAGCAGTTCCTTGGCATCTACATGAGATGGCTGTAATTTTGTGTCGTATAACATTCGAAATACGAAATCTTGATGCTATAAACGCCATTTCCACAATAATAGTTCTTTAAAAAGTTTCGTAAGAGGATAAATCTATCTGACCTTGAACTTCTGAAAATTTGCCGCGGAACATAAAATAATATTCGGTTCTTAATATATAGTAAACACAACCACTTGCATATTGATCTTGATACAAACAACTCGCAAAAAAAACCAATTAATTTCTTATTTGCAGAATATTTTTTTTGGAAACTAGCACTTTTACAGGACCGCAGAAACGCATAAGCGACAACATGGCCGAGACTCTGGCCGAAGTGGTTTTACAGCATGTTGATAAAAAGGGTCATATAAATTCACTTGAACTAGCAACAGAGTTGAAAGAAGACCACCAAAAAATTGTTGGGGCCATAAAGAGTCTTCAGTCATTTGGAGAGGTGATACCTTTATTCGAAACCAACACATAATAATCCTGCAAGCGAAAAATATCAGATGATGCAATAAATGAATCATTCTGTTATTGTACAGGCCCTATTGTAAATGTGTATGTTATTTCCTTATGTATTAAGCTTACTTTATAGACAGTCCAAGTTCACTCATCAGTCCGTCCAAGTTGTCCCATTTCCTTAGTTCACTTTTTCAAAGCTGTGTAATATGAGGCAGGCAAAATTTACCTGTGAAAAGGGACAAGTCTGTATGATTAATTTTTTTTAAACTTCAAAATCTGAAACGGATATATAGTCCAGTCAATCTAGCATAAATGTGACCCTAACCTGAAAGTAATTGCAACAGAAGATTTTTAAGTTTTAATCTTTAGGCTGTACTTAGGCACCCTGCACAATAATAACATACATTGTACTTCCCAGTGTCTAAGTGGTCCTCTGGTGTTGGGTTGGGTATTTGTCCATGGTGGTGGGTTGTACATAAATCCTATTAGGGAGTGTTCATAGATACCACAGTACCCTGGAAGCTTCTGATGGGAGCTCCTAATAATGAAGGTATCAACCAGAACATGCATACCAGTGTTCCAGCTAGGTTTTCAAAAGGGCAGGGTGCCAAATCTGAAAAAGGGCATTTAACGCGTGATATGATAATATGAAAAGGGCATATTTTTATAAAAGATGTTAATCAAACATTTGTGTTTATTTGTTGAATCATAGGTTATACAAGAACAACATCATTAGCCCATATATAACTCTATCTTTCTACTTTTAAGGCTGAAAAAACTTGTCAGGCAGCTTGTCACACAAGCTTTTTTTTCATTGCTTGGCACAGTTATATGCACTGTTTATGCAGTATGTTTTGAAAGGTGACCTGTTTGATACTGTTTCTATGGTCTGCCACATTTTACCAGTTTCACCTTTCTACCCCTGCTGTGCTTAATGGCAATACAGCACAAAACAGCTGTGCTCAGTAAATTCACAATTTTAGGATATAAAGCAACAGTAAAAAATTGTATCAAAAATAAAGAATAGAGAAAAAGATGACCAAGGCACCCTACCAACACTAATACTAAGACCCTCTTTAACTTTTCCCATAACTGAAAATAAATACCTAAACATATAATTCTTAAGCAAGAAGTATGTAGACATATTTAAGAATATTTAAATGGGTTACTCAATGCTATAAAAAAAAATCAGATTGAGTTATCTTTCTTTATTCGGGTGTGCTCCTTCTTTGGAGGATTATAAACAGTACGTAAATATGATGTAAATATGATCACAATATGGCGGCCGATTTTGTCATTTTCGTATCAAAAATGAAGGCAGTCAATGACAAATACGTCTGAATTTTCTGTTTATTTTACGGCAAACAAGTAAAACAATGTCTTCAACGAGTTTATCATGGTTTTCCAACTTTCTGTCATTACGTGTCCTCCATGAAACTACGGTAAACATCGCAAATTGTGCCCAAGTTGTTGTTTGCACATATCTTCAAAGATAATTGCCTACTGACCAATTCTATTTGAATGAATTAATGTTAATGATCATTAACGACCCATCCAATAAACGGATTACCTAAAACAACAGATTATGACACCAGTTGTAACCATTGATTAGCTTGGGGTCGTAAACAAAGTCATAAACTTTTCCCCAGGTAAAATTTAGTAATTAGCGCATCATATCAATACAAACAAATTAATATGCAATCGATGTTCAAAAAAGGCAGGGCGCCCTGGAAACTGTAAAAAGGGCACAGGGCGCCACTCAGAAAAGGGCGGGCGCCGCGCCCTCTGAAAACGGCCTAGCTGGAACACTGCATACTTTAGCGACAAGAAAGTTTATATAATTTTAAAGCATTTGTCCTCAGCATAGCTAACATATATACTAAACTTCATAATTCTGTATTTACAGTTAATAAAAGCAGAACAGATAGTTAATAAAAGATGGGAATTAACTGATGAAGGAAGAGATGTAGCCACTAACGGAAGTCATGAAGCCAGGGTGTACTATGCCATCCCTGATGCTGGTACTTCACAAGCACAAATTATGGTATGTATCAATCTGCTTACCAAGTCAAATCAAAGTTGTTAATCTGTAAATATAAATAAGAAGATATTGCAAGAGTGGCAATGAGACACCTCTCCATCCAAGTCACAATATGTAAAAATTAAAGGTACATGTAAAAGAACGACCTTCAACACAGAGCCTTGTTTTTAAAAATTAATTATTTTGTTTTTGTTAGTGGATTAGGATGATTTTGCAGATGCATCTTACTCGTATGAACTTGTTGAGATGCAAAAGAACATGTATGTCTACCAGTTTAAATACTCATCTCAATACTTTATTACAAGAGTAAAACATTTATCAGTTCCACTAAACACAAACAATAATAATACCACATCTCAATACTTTATACTGTTACAAGAATGAATTTAAAACAAATGTTTAATGTAATGTGTTTCACTAATCAGTCATAATCCACTTCATATTTCTAGGACATATAATTTCAAAATCGAAAGTAGCATAATCAATTCTTGAAGAATTTGCTTTGTTGACTTTAGCTGTAAATATATATATGAAATTTACAGTTTTAATAAATCATCAAATGTGAAAAAAATTCTTTGGCCTTCAGTTATCATGTATGGTGTCAAGTTGTCGCCAACTAATTTTGAGAGGTTTTCTTACTTACAAAATATATTCAAATTATATTTTTCTACCTGCATCATGCAAGACAAGTGACCTCAATATTTTACCTGAATAACAAATATTCAGTTGTAATCTAGACTGACCTTTATACATAGTTGATCCAAGATATATGTTTAAATACATACATTATTAAAATTTTCAATGCTTGTACTTACAGAAAACTGTACCTAATGCAAAGATAGGATTCAGTAAAGCTATGCAGGCAGGATGGATCGTGATGGATAAAAAGGCTGAAGGAGGACCCAAGGTCAACAAAAAGGTAAGATTAGAATAGAACACTAATTTGGTCTTGTACTTATTTATAAGTGCTCTTCTTTTCATGATTATCTGGATTCCTGAAAATCTCAACAGTGGGTTTTACTCATTGATTGACTCAGAAAATAAAAAATTCTGTCATCATAGATTACCATTATTGGTCTTACTGGAAATCTTAATAATGTGCAATACCTTCATACGTACATTTTACATGTTGACAGTTACATTATCAGTTTTCAAACAGAATAAGATACATTAAAAATATATGTTTGGAATTACTTGCATGAGTCTTTCAAGTAACAAAAAAAAATTCTGAAATTTCCCCTTTATTAAAAAGATCACAAAAAGAAATTATAATCAAAAGAAGACTTTTATAAGCTTATATGACATGTTCTTCCTGTTTCTTTTTTCCAGGCTGACAAAATAGAAGATGTTATTCAGAAGAACCTTGTGAAACTTCAACAGGATCAAACAGATTCCCTAACAGATGAGCAAAAGGCTGAATACAAGAAGAGAAAACTTATTACCGAAGTGTAAGTTTATTGTTTATTTACACTCATAGATGAGATTTGTTTTATGATTGATAGTGATATAAAATATTAAGGATGTCTGCTTGTCATGTTTTGGAAATTTTGTCAGATTTTCCAAAAAGTCTCGTTTTATCCATTTGAATGACTTAAAAATGTTTGCACATGGACCCTCATTTTTATAAATCTTTGAATATAAATGTAAACTTATAAGCCATTTGTAAAAGTCTTATAAAATGTTATTTATTTCTATATAGTTTTTGAGAACTTTAATTGATCAATGGTAAAGCTATGAAAAATCCAGAGAGAACATTTTCACGCTAAAATTTCAATGGCTAATAGCTCGAAAACAATCACATTGACCCCTATATTAATCCCCTATCAATATATACTAGTGTTATAGAAAGCTATTTATTTTGAAACTGAGCAACAAACTCCTTAAATTACCTATCACAATTCTTGCAAAATTCAACAGTTTTGCAATTTTGGCTTTATCAAATCACAATCCGCTTTAAACTTTTGAAATTCAGTCACAACAATAATCAGAAGTGGATTGAAATTCAATGAAGACATGAAAACTGCATTTGTAATTTTTGCAATTGAGTTTTTAAATAAAGAACTGATCTTTATTGACATGAAAAGTATATCCTCTTTTGAAAATTTGCTGTTTGTTAAATTTTATCATTGTTACGGTCATTTATTTAAAAAAAAAATTGTTTGGTATGTTTTTGAAATAGCTTACTTCTATATGTCGTGTTTAGTTTTTTGTGTCTTTCATTTCAGCCATTCTTCAGTAACTCAATTTTAGTTTCAATTATGCTAAAAAGACTTTACAGACAACAACAATCACTTTATTTTTAGCTCACCTGGCCCGAAGGGCCAAGTGAGCTTTTCTCATCACTTGGCGTCCGTCGTCCGTCGTCGTTAACTTTTACAAAAATCTTCTCCTCTGAAACTACTGGGCCAAATCAAACCAAACTTGGCCACAATCATCATTGGGGTATCTAGTTTAAAAAATGTGTGGCGTGACCCGGTCAACCAACCAAGATGGCCGCCACGGCTAAAAATAGAACATAGGGGTAAAATGCAGTTTTTGGCTTATAACTCAAAAACCAAAGCATTTAGAGCAAATCTGACATGGGATAAAAATGTTTATCAGGTCAAGAACTATCTGCCCTGAAATTTTCAGATGAATCGGTCAATCGGTTGTTGGGTTGCTGCCCCTGAATTGGTAATTTTGAAGAAATTTTGCTGTTTTTGGTTATTATCTTGAATATTATTATAGTTAGAGATAAACTGTAAACAGCAATAATGTTCAGCAAAGTAAGATCTACAAATAAGTCAACATGACCAAAATGGTCAGTTGACCCGTTTAGGAGTTATTGCCCTTTATAGTCAATTTTTAACCATTTTTCGTTAATTAAAGTAATCTTTTACAAAAATCTTCTCCTCTGAAACTACTTGGCCAAATTAATCCAAACTTGGTCACAATCATCTTTGGGGTATCTAGTTTAAAAAATGTGTGGCGTGACCTGGTCAACCAACCAAGATGGCCGCCACGGCTAAAAATAGAACATAGGGGTAAAATGCAGTTTTTGGCTTATAACTCAAAAACCAAAGCATTTTGAGGAAATCTGACATGGGATAAAAATGTTTATCAGGTCAAGAACTATCTGCCCTGAAATTTTCAGATGAATCGGTCAATCGGTTGTTGGGTTGCTGCCCCTGAATTGGTAATTTTGAGGAAATTTTGCTGTTTTTGGTTATTATCTTGAATATTATTATAGATAGAGATAAATTGTAAACAGCAATAATGTTCAGCAAAGTAAGATCTACAAATAAGTCAACATGATCAAAATGGTCAGTTGACCCCTTTAGGAGTTATTGCCCTTTATAGTCAATCTTTAACCATTTTTCATAAATCTAAGTAATCTTTTACAAAATCTCCACTGAAACTACTAGGCCACAATCACCTTTGGGGTATCTAGTTTGAAAAATGTGTCCGATGACCTGGCCATTCAACCAAGATGGCCGCCACGGCTAAAAATAGAACATAGGGGTAAAATGCAGTTTTTTGCTTATAACTATGAAACCAAAGCATCTAGAGCAAATCTGACAAGAAGTTAAATTGTTAATCAAGTCAATATCTATCTGCCCTGAATTTTTCAGATGAATTGGACAACTGGTTGTTGGGTTGCTGCCCTCCAATTGGTAATTTTTAAAGAAATTTTGCCGTTTTTGGTTATTATCTTGAATACTATTATAGATAGCGATAAACTGTAAACAGCAATAATGTTCAGCAAAGTAAGATCTACAAATAAGTCAACATGACCTAAATGGTCAATTGACCCCTTAAGGAGTTATTGCCCTTTATAGTCAATTTTTAACAATTTTCATTAATTTGGTAAATTTATGTAAATTTTTACCAAATATAGTTCTCTGTTACTAATGGGCAAAGTTCATGATAGATATAATTGTAAGAAGCAAAATCGTTCAGTAAAGTAAGAACTTCAAACACATCACCATCACCAAAATACAATTTTGTCATGAATCCATTTGTGTCCTTTGTTTAATATGCACATAGACCAAGGTGAGCGACACAGGCTCTTTAGAGCCTCGAGTTAAAATTGAAATTTAAAGGATAACAAATTGAATACATGTTTATCTATTTTTTGCAGAAAAATAACTAGGTATGAGATCAAGAAGGGAGATAACTTCAGTCTTACCATAGAGAAACCAGAAGTTGATCTGACACCAGAAATGTTACAAAGGTATAAATATTTAATTGATTTCATCTCTTTATGACATAAAATTATACTTAAAAATTAGAAGAAAATTTAAAAAAACATTAAACAGTACAACAGTTAACATGAAATCAACAACTGAGAAGATATAGGTACATATAAAGACATACAACAAATGGTCTAGATTACATGTAAATGTAGATTCAGACACAAAAAACATTTGTCTATTTAGACTATTGTTATGAACAGGTATTGAAAGTAATTGATATTCATATGAAAGTAAAGTGATGTGGTATAATTGGCAATGAGACAACTATCCATCATGATAAAAAAAACGAAGATGTGGTCAGATTCAGGTCACTTTACAGCCTTCAACAATGAACAAACCATACATTACAGTAAGCTATATACATACATGTGATGGACTGTGAAACTCAGATCTGACAGGAGATTTGGAAATTTTGGTCAGGAGATTAGGACTCAGATCAGGAGGTTTTTTATCGACATAATTTTTGTCGTAAATGTAACCATATGAAGTAGAAATTGTGTTTTTTCTACAAATTGTAATATGTTTAAAGTACCCTTATTGCCTTTCTATTTGAATAAAATAAAATATTAAAAAGAATCTGTTTCCTGTTTAGTTTTGTTTTGTTTTTGATAAATGATTGTTCACTGCTTCCAAATAAATCATTATATTTATCTATCTTTTCTGTACAGATTTTTATTCATGTCTCCATCTCCTTATCATTGGTAAATGTATAGACAAATAAGAAAGAAATAAGCTCTACATGTTTGTTTGCAACATCATAAATTAATTTAAAAAATAACAAACACTAACAGTAGTACTGCATGGCTTTTAAACATTATGAAAGTCTTATTTGTAGAAAACTTAAAAAGACTTAAACATTGTAAAATGTTTTGCTATTTCTAGCTTACACAATAAAATCTTATATATTCTAACATCTACAATTCTCAAACCCCAAGGTTTTATAATCCCAATTAGACTAACTAGAAATTTATTAGTCTAAATGTACATATTGTATATTCCAATCACATAAATGATAAACAGATTTATAATATACACTTCAATTTAATCCTTGAAAGGAGGTCTAGATTGCTAAAATAATTTATAAATTTATATTTTTTTATTTGTCCCAAAAAATTTAAATTCATTTAATCAACATGATTATTTGATTAAAATATTTATCATTTATAGTCTTTTTACAATTTACATTTTTAAAAGCAAAATAACTGAAAACAGGATAAAACAAAGGGAAGTAACAAAAATGTATTTCAATATTCCCAATACACATCGTTTTTATAACACAACGGCAGTTAGCCAGAGGTAAACATTGTTGATTACCAGTATGCTTGACACCCCAGCTGTCAAGTGAAGCCAATTAATATACATCTTCTTTGATGTACAGGTAAAATTTAACACAGGTGTCAATTACACCCGTACAGTAGTAAGAAATGATCAAATATGGCGTCTGAAAATTTTCATTCATGAAATATTTCATACACGGGAGTTTTTTCTCCTGAACGGGAGGACGGGAGGAGACCCCTGAAAACGGGAGTTTTGTACTCCCGTCGGGAGGTTCACATGTATGTATATAAAAAAGACAGTGTGACTAAACATGTTAAACATAGACGGTACAGGGAAAAACTATTCTTAATTTCTTTTTTCTGATGTTTTTTATAGGCAGCATGTTATGTTAAACAAAACATGCCGACTATAAATAAAGCTTTGAATTGAATAGGTAGACAGTCTTAAAGAATATCATTTTATTTAATTTTTACCTCAATTACAAAGGAAAAAAAACCAATTTTCTTTTTTTATGACCCATTTATGGGCTCTTTGTTTTTTGGTCTATGCATATGTTTGTTCGTTCGTCGGCTGTCCTGCTTCAGGTTACTGTCCCACTTCAGATTAAAGTTTTTGGTCAAGGTAGTTTTTGATAAAGTTGATGTTTGATCAACTAGAAACTTAGTACACATGTTCCTTATGATATGATCTTTCTAATTTTAATGCCAAATTAGAATTTTTACCCCAATTTCATGATACACTAAACATAGAAATTGATAGTGTGAATGGGGTATCCATGTACTGTGGACAATATATTGTTACTCTTTAAATATTTTAAGACAGTTAAAAGAGTGAAAGAGATTCAAAAGATTATTTAAAGACAGAACCTGTAGAACATTCTCTTTTTTCATTTCAGTGGTTCATGGAAAACTAAAAATTTCAAGGAATATAACTTTGATGCTTTAGGTATTCCACCAAATGGTGGCCATTTACATCCATTGCTGAAGGTCAGAGCAGCTTACAGACAGATCTTCTTAGAAATGGGGTATTTACATTTATAACAGTCAATAAATATTAACTTTTTTACATATGACACAGTACTCTTGAATGACAAATACTGTTCATTTTTACATCTTTTGAATGTGGCAGAAAAAACTTTTTTCATAGAATCCAGAAAAAGAAAGGAAGAAGTAATTTTAAAATCACAGATAAAATGTATTTTAGCACAAACTGTATATATAAATAATGTTTAGGGATATAGGATAAATGCATAAAAAAGACTTAATTGTGAACTATGTATCCACTTTACAATAATAAGATATTGTAGTTGGGTTAATTAAACATACATTGAAAGTAACTTATACTGAAAAGTTGATCCATTATTTATAGATAATTAAAATAGACTTTCTTTATGTTTTTGTATGTACAGCATCTTATGAGATTGTCATATAATATTTCAGTTTCACAGAGATGCCAACCAATAACTTTGTTGAGAGTTGTTTCTGGAATTTTGATGCACTTTTCCAACCTCAACAGCATCCTGCCAGAGACGCCCATGACACCTTCTTTGTATCAGGTAAATTTGAATACACAGACACACTTGTTTTAGTGTAATATCTTTATTGATGTAATTCTCCTTACACAACAACATCAAGTTTTAAAACACAGTCATTAAGATGCCAACATGGATGAAATTATAAGTCAAAACTATTTTTCCATATTTGTGTTTACTAACAAAATCATTTATATGATGTTTCAAGACATAGAATTGTACCTTGTGTATTTGTGGTCTCTGTGATAGCAAATGTTACTGGACAATATTGGTGTATTCTCTGTTTCAGAATTTCAAATATATGGTTAATAATTTCCATAGTTTTAATGTGTTTAACCATTCACAACGGTTAAGAAATATTATTCCAATTTTAGATTCTTCAAAAGACAATGATGTTAGATGGATTATACAAAGTGTCCTTAGCCTTTTAAAATGGTTATGTAGTGAGCAAGAAAACTGATAATATTTTACTGTATGTAGTCTAGACTATATAATATGAATTTAATCTTTTACAGAGCCACAGGTTTCTGATATAAAACGGGTTCCTCCAGATTATTTACAAAGAGTCAAAAGAGTACATGCTGAAGGAGGTTATGGGTCTCAAGGGTAATATATCTAATATCTTATCTTGTTCAGGGTTATGGGTCTCAAGGGTAATATATCTAATATCTTATTTTGTTCAGGGTTATGGGTCTCAAGGGTAATATATCTAATATCTTATCTTGTTCAGGGTTATGGGTCTCAAGGGTAATATATATCTAATATCTTATCTTGTTCAGGGTTATGGGTCTCAAGGGTAATATATCTAATATCTTATCTTGTTCAGGGTTATGGGTCTCAAGGGTAATATATCTAATATCTTATCTTGTTCAGTGTTATGGGTCTCAAGGGTAATATATCTAATATCTTATCTTGTTCAGTGTTATGGGTCTCAAGGGTAATATATCTAATATCTTACCTTGTTCAGGGTTATGGGTCTCAAGGGTAATATATCTAATATCTTATCTTGTTCAGGGTTATGGGTCTCAAGGGTAATATATCTAATATCTTATCTTGTTCAGTGTTATGGGTCTCAAGGGTAATATATCTAATATCTTATCTTGTTCAGTGTTATGGGTCTCAAGGGTAATATATCTAATATCTTATCTTGTTCAGGGTTATGGGTCTCAAGGGTAATATATCTAATATCTTATCTTGTTCAGGGTTATGGGTCTCAAGGGTAATATATCTAATATCTTATCTTGTTCAGGGTTATGGGTCTCAAGGGTAATATATCTAATATCTTATCTTGTTCAGTGTTATGGGTCTCAAGGGTAATATATCTAATATCTTACCTTGTTCAGGGTTATGGGTCTCAAGGGTAATATATCTAATATCTTATCTTGTTCAGGGTTATGGGTCTCAAGGGTAATATATCTAATATCTTATCTTGTTCAGGGTTATGGGTCTCAAGGGTAATATATCTAATATCTTATCTTGTTCAGGGTTATGGGTCTCAAGGGTAATATATCTAATATCTTATCTTGTTCAGGGTTATGGGTCTCAAGGGTAATATATCTAATTTCTTATCTTGTTCAGGGTTATGGGTCTCAAGGGTAATATATCTAATATCTTATCTTGTTCAGGGTTATGGGTCTCAAGGGTAATATATCTAATATCTTATCTTGTTCAGGGTTATGGGTCTCAAGGGTAATATATATCTAATATCTTATCTTGTTCAGGGTTATGGGTCTCAAGGGTAATATATCTAATATCTTATCTTGTTCAGGGTTATGGGTCTCAAGGGTAATATATCTAATATCTTATCTTGTTCAGTGTTATGGGTCTCAAGGGTAATATATCTAATATCTTATCTTGTTCAGTGTTATGGGTCTCAAGGGTAATATATCTAATATCTTACCTTGTTCAGGGTTATGGGTCTCAAGGGTAATATATCTAATATCTTATCTTGTTCAGGGTTATGGGTCTCAAGGGTAATATATCTAATATCTTATCTTGTTCAGTGTTATGGGTCTCAAGGGTAATATATCTAATATCTTATCTTGTTCAGTGTTATGGGTCTCAAGGGTAATATATCTAATATCTTATCTTGTTCAGTGTTATGGGTCTCAAGGGTAATATATCTAATATCTTATCTTGTTCAGGGTTATGGGTCTCAAGGGTAATATATCTAATATCTTATCTTGTTCAGGGTTATGGGTCTCAAGGGTAATATATCTAATATCTTATCTTGTTCAGTGTTATGGGTCTCAAGGGTAATATATCTAATATCGTACCTTGTTCAGGGTTATGGGTCTCAAGGGTAATATATCTAATATCTTATCTTGTTCAGGGTTATGGGTCTCAAGGGTAATATATCTAATATCTTATCTTGTTCAGGGTTATGGGTCTCAAGGGTAATATATCTAATATCTTATCTTGTTCAGGGTTATGGGTCTCAAGGGTAATATATCTAATATCTTATCTTGTTCAGGGTTATGGGTCTCAAGGGTAATATATCTAATATCTTATCTTGTTCAGGGTTATGGGTCTCAAGGGTAATATATCTAATATCTTATCTTGTTCAGGGTTATGGGTCTCAAGGGTAATATATCTAATATCTTATCTTGTTCAGGGTTATGGGTCTCAAGGGTAATATATCTAATATCTTATCTTGTTCAGGGTTATGGGTCTCAAGGGTAATATATCTAATATCTTATCTTGTTCAGTGTTATGGGTCTCAAGGGTAATATATCTAATATCTTATCTTGTTCAGTGTTATGGGTCTCAAGGGTAATATATCTAATATCTTATCTTGTTCAGTGTTATGGGTCTCAAGGGTAATATATCTAATATCTTATCTTGTTCAGTGCAGACAACATGAAATTCCTCGGAACGTCCTACAAATTCGGTGAATAATTGATCGGTCTGGTATAATTTTGTTGAATTCAGGTTGGAATGTCAGGTGTTTTTTTCATGGATTTTTCTAACTTTCTCGCAAAATTCCCAAACAATCTCAAAATTCAATTTTACCTTTATTATTCATGACAGCGATGTTTATTTTGTTCAACTGCTAGCTTTATGCCGAAAATCGCCAACAAGTAATGTATAAATCTGGGTAAAACATATCTGACTGACAAAAGCAACAATGACTGCCATCATTGGCACAACCGAATATGAAGACAATACTGGATCAGATTCCGGGAATGGATAAGGCTAATCTTGGTTTCCTGATCAATACAATAAATAAAAAATTTAAAAAATCCAAGCAAGTCACAAAATTCAGCTATGAAATATAAACACTAGCACTAGAATTGAAATTCAAAAGATATATGAAAAAGAAAGAAGAAACAGGAAGTAATATTTTATTCAGAAACTCTAAATTATGTTGAGTTCACAAACATGTCAAAATCTAATAAAATGTGACATTACTTTTCTTTATCACTGAAATGCATTCAAGCAATTGTTCACAATTTTCATGACAAAATACCTTGTTTTTGTGCATTTTGGAGAGAAGTAGGGCACAACAAGTCATAAGTTTGTTGTATTTTTTCGGCTAATATACATGTACAATAAGATGAAAAAAAATGGGTCTGGTAAAAGTTTATTTGGTCTGGTAAAGCTAGGTTGTTTACCAAACTGAATGTCCTGTAAAAAGAAAATTCATTTGCGTAGTCTGCAGTGTGGGGACAAACATATCATAATATCTTATATCTTGTCTTGTTCAGTGTGGTTATCAATGATTACGTCATATCTGATTCCCTTCATGCTCTTGTTATTGCTGAGTTTAATTTGAAAGATTCATAATTTTTTAGACATTGATTGGATATTTTAAACTTGATTTACCTGAATTTAAACATTTAATATTTTGTTAATTGTGGAATTGATATGACGCACACAAAAAGTTAATACTTCAGCATACATAACATAATATTTTTTTCCATGTATAAGTTAGATAGAATACTTTTGCATACATAACATCAATTCTTTCATAGGTATAAGGTAGAATGGAAAACAGAAGAAGCAGAGAAAAATATACTGAGAACTCATACTACAGCTGTCAGTGCTAGAATGCTGTATAAATTAGCTCAACAGGTTGGTTGATTGATATGTATAAATGAACTTTAAATGTTTATGCTGACAACCTTGATAATACGAGGGCTTGAAATAGAATGCAATCATGCGAAATGCAAATATAGAATAGGTTATATATTGTAATTTGCTATATATATCTATTAATGAACTAAAAAATGAATGAAAAACAAATTTGTAACAAACCATCAAATGACAACCACTAAATTACAGGCTTCTGTTCAACAACAAGCATAGTCCACACTGAATAGTCAGCTATAAAAGTTCCCAAAATCAAATATGCATAGCAATTCAAACTAGAAAACTAACTGCCTAATTTTAAAATAAAAAAAAAATTGAACAAAAAGGAATATGTATCACAGCAACAAGCAACAACCACTGAATTACGGGCTTTTTACTTTGGAAGGCACATACATTAAGAAACCTGTGTACTTTCAAGAACTCTTGCACAATCTCTTTGATGGCTCCATAGAACAAATTCTGCACCTATCCAACAAACCATTGTTTTCATATGGCAGTCACCATGTTTGCACCTATCCAACTTAAAATTGAGAATGGAAATTGGGAGTATGCATATTTTTTTTTAATTTGAGGTTTCTCATGACTTTAATACAATTATTTATCAACCCAGAGATTTGATATTCACCCTCTGCCTATGTACAGCTTATTATTTTATACTTTTAGCGTATAATAATGTTATGAGAGTAGGTTTAAGATAATAATGATGACAAATAATTTGTTTTCAGGAAACATTCACACCAGTGAAATATTTTTCAATAGACCGAGTGTTCAGAAATGAGACGACTGACGCTACACATCTAGCAGAATTCCACCAGATTGAAGGGGTTGTAGCAGATTATGGATTAACATTAGGAAATTTAATGGGCATTATTGAAGAATTCTTTAAAAAATTGAACATTACAAAGTTACGTTTCAAACCAACCTATAATCCATATACAGAACCAAGTATGGAACTATTCAGTTACCATGAAGGTAAAAATATAATCTGTATACTGCAAAATCACTTATTAATTAGGGTTCTGATCTGCATAGATTGAGGCAGTTTGGATTTTTACTTGATTTTATCTAGATAATGGGTTCCACTATACACACAAAATCCTATAAAAAATTGAAAAGTATGATAATGTGTTATAGTTTAAATATGATGTTTAATTGTTATATTTAAAAAATAAAGTGAACAGATGTTTAGTACATGAACATGTAAATATATTTTTTATTGAGACTGTCCAATATTTTAAAGTATAAATAGAAAATGTATTTTTAGGCAGTTAAGCTGCCTTATGCGAGCACCCTGGATTTGTGTGCTACCCAATAAATGCTGAAATACGTGCCATTGTTATAATCTAGCTGGCTACTACATTATTTAACAGTTATTGGACAGTTTTTTCATACTTTTCATTCTGGATTACAAAAAATATGACCAGAAAAACCTTAAATGATCGTCGATTTTCCCAAAAGTTTTGAGGTGCACAGGAAGTAGAGCACATTAGGAATCCTTATGTAGTTTAATTATTATCCCCTGAGCTTTTGGCTAAGATGTCAAAGAACAAATGTATGAAATATTTAATCGCCGAAAATCTCTTAAAGACAAGTAGTTAAGATTTCCCAAATTGCAAAAGTCGTAGGAATATTGTTTGTTGTCAATACGTAGTCAACTACGTACAACTGATCACGCTGTTGGCGGCAATTTTGAATTAGAAGACGAAATTTTCGTATCTTTTCAATTTGGACACAGGGGTTCAAATTAGCGGTGGTCCGAGGTCTGCGACCTTCCAATTTTGCAGTCGTATTTTCTACTTGGTTACTAGCTATGCATGCTATGCCCGACATACCTTGAAAGAAAATTAAAAAAAAACTTTCTTCTTCTGGAAGTTCTTCCCGTTACGAGTCGCAAACGTTTGCAAACATTTTTACCAAAGTTTACTAATAAACGATCTCAAATTTATTTGTATCATTACTATTCATGACAGCGATGTTCAATTTGTTCAACTGCGAGCTTTATACAGAAAATCGCCGATGAATAATGTGTAAATCCGAGTAAAATCGTATCTCACTATCTGTCAAAAAACAACATTGTAAATAAAATGGCTGCCGCGAGATAACAATATCAGATCCGATTCCGGAAGCGGATAAGGGTAATCCCGTTTTTTTTAACTAAAAAAATACAGACAGGTGACAAAATACATTCTATGCATGGTGAATAAATATAAACACTAGAATTAAAAACCAAAAGATATCTGACTCTCAGATATTTGTAAAAGAAAGAAAAAGCAGAAAATATTTTGTACACCAATTTTAATGTCAAAATCCAATACAATGTGACAGCTGTGAACAGTTTATCTAACAGTTTTATTTTTTTTATCAGTGATATTAAAATGTTGGTAATGCATGTTAAATACTTTTCAAGTTAAACATATTACTGCAATTTCAAGGGGTATTTTTTTCTTCTCAATTTTGATAGGCCAGTTAAAAAAGCTGGAAGTTTCTTATATAAAAAAAGATGTGGTATGATTGCCAATGAGACAACTATCCACAAGAGACCAAAATGACCAAAACTTGGTAACGGAATTTATAACGGTCGAGATCCACAATTTAAACAATACATATTTATGTATGGGACAATATTACAAATCAAATGAATTATAAGGGGCGTCCCAATGGTCACTGTACACCCTCCTGTTTGAGAACTTGGAAAAATTCGAGATCATCACCCCTTAACCATGTTAAACATATATACTCATGTATAAAAGAGGGACGAAAGATACCAAAGGGACAGTCAAACTCATAAATCTAAAACAAGCTGACAAAGCCATGGCTAAAAATGAAAAAGACAAACAGAAAAACAATAGTACACATGACACAACATAGAAAACTAAAGAATAAACAACACGAACCCCAATACGAATATAAGACTATATAACAAATCAAATGAAATATAGGGGAAGTCCCTGTGGTCACCCTACCCCTCATGTTTAAGAACTTTGAAACAGTTGGGATCCCCAAATCTAAATTAAATGAAATATAGGGGGAGTCCCTGCAGTCACCTTATTGAGAAATTGGAAACAGTCGAGATCCCCACCTTTAAATTAAACCATATATATTCATGTATGAGAACTAATCAAACGAAATATAGGGAGAGTCCTTAGGGTCACCCTACCCACTCCTGTTTGATAACTTAGAAACAGATGAGATCCCCTACCCTCAACCATATATATTCATGTATTGGACAATATAACAAATCAAACGAAATAAAGGGGAAGTCACTTGGGTCCCCCTCCCCCTCCTGTTTGAAAACTTGATAACGGTTGAGATCCCCATCCATAAACCATATATATTCGCGTATGGACAATATAAAAAATCAAATGAAAAATAGGGGTAGTCCCTAGGGTCACCCCACACCCTATTGTGTGTGTTTTGAGAACTTGTAAAAGATTGAGATACCACCGCCTAAATGATATTTATTCCTGTTTGTCATTTCAAAAAAGATTGAATGACATACAAGGTCAATCTCATAGGCGACACATATGCATATCACTTTGCTAGACCCTAACACCTGTCATTTTATTCCAAACTTAGACATCATGGACTTGGGGTGAAGGTGGGAGTCATTTACATTTATCAGTCAGACCTCACCATTGATCCCTGTAGTAGTAAACATTTGTCTGATTTGTGTCTCATAACTTTTGTACTGTACAACACAAACTCATTTTTCTTTCCAGGGAAGCAAGTACATTCATACTTTTACAAGCTCATACTTAAGCCAACTTGAACTACTAACAGTCAACTAATACGAACAATTACAATCAACTAGAAGAACTGCAATCATTGCAAATTTGTACCACTGCTGACTCATGACCATTCGTGGTCATGTGCGTTTCTATTGAAAACCTTGATAAAATATGAATTATTTGCTTTAATGATTAATTCATTAAATGAACATCAATGTACAATTATATATGAATGTTTAATGTTTGTTCTTTTAAATCTTTAAAAAAAAATGAAGCAACATTGCCACATTTTTCATATTTATGTTTGCCTTGGTTTTTGGTTAACTGCCTACAGTGCTTACAGCGCTTTGATTATTTTAATGCTGACAGTCAATTGCATGGTTAGTAAAGCTTTGTATTTTAAGACTGCATATACAGTAGAACTAAAGAGACTTGAATTTTTATTGATAGGTTTGAAGAAGTGGGTTGAAATAGGAAATTCTGGAATTTTCCGACCAGAGATGTTGTTACCTATGGGGCTACCTGAGGGTGTGTCTGTTATAGCATGGGGACTCTCATTGGAAAGGTAAGGACACAAATAAAGTTATTACTTTCGTAAATTTTTATAAAATTAAAAAAAAAAGATATGTAAAAGTCAGTGAGGCAGCTACCTAATAATTTAAAAACAAAAAAAATCATCAACATCATTTGTACTTAAGTTGGAATAGAATTAATTTTTTGGTTGACAGGTAATACTGCACCAAAAAAAATAGTAACTTAAGGTGGTACCCAACACTTTAAATAGTAACTTAAGGTGGTACCCAACACTTTAAATAAAATTAATTTGGCTCGTTTAATTTTCTTGAAATTTTGACAAAGCATTAACTTTGCCCCTTTGACAAGTACACGGATGCCCCACTGGCACTATCATTTTCCATGTTCCATGAACAGTGAAATTGGGTCAAAAGTCTAACTTGGCTTTAAAATTAGAAAGATCATATCATAAGCAGCAAGTGTACTAAGTTTCAAGTTGATTGGACTTCAGCTTCATCAAAAACTACCTTGACCAAAAACTTTAACCTGAAACTCCCATTTTCATTTTCTATGTTCAGTTGACCGTGAAATTGGGGTAAAAAGTCTAATTTGGCTTTAAAATTAAAAGTTCATATCATAAGCAACAAGTGTACTAAGTTTCTAGTTGATTGAACTTCAGCTTCATCAAAAACTTTAACCTGCGGACCAGAAAACATAATGCCCCTCTACTATCGTAGGTGGGGCATAAAAATTAAAAATTTTAACCAACCGTTTTATCAGAAAATTACACTGGTTATATAGCAATTTGACACACCAATTTTGATCATTGAGAAGCTTAATATTACTTTTACAACACAACGTAATTAAAATGTTTAGCTGACTTTACAGAGTTATCTCCCTGTAGTGTTAGGTACCACGTCGAGAAATAAGAACAGCTTTTGAGGATTTTGATGAAAAATGATGATATAGCAACCCAATCGAACTTTTAATGATTATAAGTAGACAGTGCACATGGTTTTTTATAAATAAAAGATGCAGTGTTGTTGTCAATGTAGCTGTATCTTTAATATAATTTAAAAAAAATAAACAATGATAACATGATGCATTTGAAATCTTGTATGATGTGGTTTCTGAGAAGTAACTTTTTGTCCAAATAGACAGATTTTTTTAAAGCACTGAATTAAGGATATAAATGCATTGTCTTTATACTCCTATGGCATCAATTGGTAATTTGGTGTCGTTAGAGCTTAAATTACAATATTGTAATCTCTATTGATTCTAATAAAAATAACAGAAAACAATGTCAAATGATCATACATTTAAACTCTGTCATATGTCATTGCGATTGAGCGAATGTTTTCATGACATTAATTTTGAATTGAAGCCATGAGAATAGGTGATGGTATCCAATCAAAATGAACATTACAAACGATGTTGCATTAGAATGTATCGTGACTCTTGTATTTAAAAATGAACTGTATCACTAGATAAGTGAATCATTACAGCCCTTATCATTAAAAATGTTTTATTTTTGTTTTTTTCAGACCCACCATGATAAAATATAAAATTGATGACATCAGAACATTAATAGGACCTAAAGTAGATCTACAAATGGTTTATGATAATCCAATATGTCGAGTAGAGAAACATTAATGTACAATTAGTTTTATAGTAATTTATTAGCTCTAAATGAATAATGTGATAGCAAATTCAGACCAGTTCAATACCTATTTAACCCGGTAATTAAATGGCAGGAGTAATACAGTGTGTCATTTTTGCATAACTCGTCAGCCTTCTTTGGTATTGATGTCTTTTGGAATTCCATTGTATCTATTTGTACTAGCAAATGTAATTGGCTTAATGATTTATTGTTTTGAATACAAGATTAATATTTGGCTTTTCTATGTAAAGAAGAAATATTTTGTATTTAATTCACACCTTCTCCTGTCAGGGGTTATAATCATGTGCCATAATTGCATCTTGTAAACAAAAGTGAGATAAAGAATTTTACTCTTATCATATAAAATATGAACTAAAAATTACAATCCTCCAAAAAAGTAACCAAAATACATGTTATTCTCCTTGTTACATCAATATCAGTTTTATGTGGTGCCAATGTTTTCTAATGCAGTGAAAATCCGTGGTCTTATAAAGTAGCACTGTGAAACCATCGATATGGTAAATGCTGTAATGAGAGATCTTGAAATGAAATGTTTTTGGTTTCTATATTATGAATGTATGAATAAAAGTTGTGCAATATCTTTGTGATGTTTCTTGTTACTTTATACAGCTTTTTATAAGACCGCAAAATCAAAAAAAAATTTGGTTGTATATTGGTATCACGTTGTTGTCTTCTTCGTCAGTGTCGTTGTCATTTGATCAATCAACAAACATGGCCACTGTTATATAAAACAATCGGGAAATACAGTTTTTGGCATATATACCGGTATATAAAAAACTAAAACAGTTAAAGCAAATCTTAAATGAATAAAAATCATCATGAGGTCTAGGTATATCCTTTGTTGAATTGTCAGAAAAAATTGGACATTTCATTTAGGAGTTATTTCATCTGAAATGAAAGTTTTTATCAAAATGTCCAAAACAATAGCAGTTTGACCAGGAATTTATTACCAATACTATTTCAACTAATCGGGTGGAGCTTACATTTTAATTAACATTGGGACGTCTATTTGAAGATGTGTGTGATAAGGATAATTGCCGTTATAATTATCATTGATTTCTAATCACCTATCGGTGTCACCAAATGAATTATAACAATGACCGTAACTGGACACTTCATTGATGAGTTTATCCCAAAACACCTATCAGTAGATGGACTGGTCAATGATGAGCGAATTGTTTAAACTCCGCCCAGTCAAGTGAAATAAATCAAGTAATATCTGCATTTCAAGTTCTATTTCCTAGAATTCAGAAAATTCAGTCAACCTTTATGGAGTTAATGCCCCTGAAATATCAAATTACAAATTATAAAGTTATAAGTATTTTCTTGAAAAACCATAACAGTCTGCAAGAAATTTTAAACCGTTTAAAGTTCATAATAATAGGATCTTTGAATTTGTCAGCTTGGCAGAAATCGTCAAATGACCTCTTATAGGAGTAATATCCATTCAAAGATCTATTAAACTCATTTTGTTGTAAACTTTAAAAAAAAAAAAAATATTCTTTGGAACTACCGGGTCAAATGTAACCGAACTTTACCTGTATGTTCCTTATGCCGCTCTTGCATAAAATGAAACATAGGGGGAAATGTTTTGTCTGGTATAAAACCAGTCTAGGATTGACATAGGCAAGCAATGTGTTTAAAAAGAATCAAATTGATAATTGGCAAGTGGTCTATTGATAAACATGTCAGTGTCTATCTCCTGCAATATGTTAAGAAAAATTAGCCAATTTGGTTTTATTGCGACAGAAATTTCAATCTTTTTTAAGACGTAATTTACTCATTGAGTGGTATTATGATGCCCCTTTTAGGGTCGTCATATTTTTAGTCTGTTCATATGTTCCTCTGTGTTCTTTTGACCATCCATTCGTTCATCTGTATGTCCCGCTTCTGTTAAAGTTTATGATTTCAGCTTCCCTATTGTGAACTCTCCATTTCTATGTAGCAACATTTCTATGTAACAACATTTCCAATTGTTATGATATTCCCAGGCATGTATTTCCTATCATGATTTCCTTGATAGAGGGTTGCTGCTCTCAAGAAAGTTATCAAACCAAGATTTCCAAACGTTGAAATTGAAATCATCCCTTTGTAAATTTTACAGACACCATCACAAGTTTGTTAACTGTTATGGAATAACTGTTTCACAGATGATATCGGATATGTTCCTTATGTCGTAACTACAATCCCCTTCCCTTTTCACGAATGTGACCTACCGGATTTGTAATAATATGATCAACATGACATGTGGAGCAAAATCTGCTTACCCTTCCGGAACACTGGAAATCACCCCCATGGTTCGTGTTGCTTAGTCTTATTTGTCTATTTGATTTTGAGTCATGGTGATGTCAGTTTGTTTTCGATCTATGAGTTTGACTCCCTTTGGTATCTTTTGCCTCTCTTTTTTAGTCCACTGAACAAAGAAAATGAAAGTGCAAGTGGGGCATCTGTGTACTATGGACACATTCTTGTTCTGTAAAAACTTTAATAGATTAGGTATTGCTATATATGCAAAAGTATTTAGCAAAATAAGAGATTTTATATATCAAGTCAACTTTGGCAAAGCTGTCAATTGACCCATAACAGGAGTAAAATTGATTTAATGTATACTTAACAACTTGTTGCATTGAAGGAAAATATAGATATCAAATGGCAGAGTGATCAGGCTCTTCTTTCCCTTTTTGAAATTCTTTGGAAACTATATTTGATAAAGAAAATCTTATGATAGTAAAAATATTCAACAAATAAGTTGACAGGATAAAATATCAATTGGCCCCTTTAACCAGTTCTTGGTGAATGCTCTAGAAAGACTAACTTTACTTATTTTTTGCAATTGTGCAATACAGTTTAAACATCATAGTTCATGTATAGATAAGCATTTGTACTGAGTTTGAACTTTGAATAAACACGACGACAACAAAAACAGGTAACTGATTTCAAAAATCTCAATCTTACTTATAAAAAAAAATTTAACCCCCTTTATTAATTCATTAATTCCAGGAACTGAAGACTTTCTGAAAAAAAGGAAGAAAAGAGAAAGTGCAAAACACAAATATTTAAACATACAAGATTATAAGTTGTCGCATCAAAAGTTAAAAGTGACATATAGTGGGAAAAAATTGGTCACTGATAAATTTTAAGTCATTTTATATCTTTTTATAACCAATAACAGAGGAAGTAATATTTGAAAAAAATATATTACATCATACTATTGATTTTATAAAGTTATGTTTAGTCATACATGTGGTTTTTCTAAAGTGAAAGAAGAAATCCCAAAATACTTAGAATTGAGCATAGCTGAAAATTGGAGTGAGGCAATCAGAAGAACATGGCAGACCTACAAGGCAGGTTGTTGTTAGCTCTGCAAGAGAAAAATATTGTTAACTCTGAAGATTTAGCAAGGGAATGGCAAGAAGATCACCAAAAAATTGTTGGAGCAATCAAAAGTTTACAGACTCTTTATAAGGTAAGATAATTTTCCCAAAGTTGCATCATTCATTTATACTTGATATTTTTATCATGACAAGAAAATTAGTACCTTAGACTATATCAATTAATATGAGGGGAATATGTATTTTGATACTTCATAAAATAATCCAGTTGTAAATTTTTTTAACCACTGAACAATTTGCAAATATTTAAAAGAATGATTTTCTGTGTATATATGTTGTAATAAACTATATGTTGCTACACCAGAATATAAAACTAAATTATTCCTAGTTTTTTCTTCTTATGTAAAATTTTTAATGTTAGAAATCACAGAATTGCTGGGTTTTTTCAAGACCATTGCTTGTACCAATCATGTGTTATTTAAGTGCAAGTGCAACCAGATATTTCTAATTGTCAATAAATACATAAATTTTAATTAACAGCTGAATTCAAATACAAAATGTACTGTAAATTCAGAAATTTTTGGAAGTTTTTATTTAATTGCAAATAATACATCCAAAAGAATATCGCAATAATTGGTACTAACATTTTTGTCAATTCTGCAAAAATTGCAATGCATTGTGTAATAATTTCAGAATTTACAAGAGATTAGATTTACACTGTTAAGTAAATGTATAAAAAAAAAACAAAATAAACATAATGTAAAGCAGGACTTCATTAGGGAGCTACCATTTGATTTTATGGGGGGGGGGGGGGGGCTAGGATGAAATTTGAAAAAAAATAGGCAGGACAGGAGTTTTGAGTAAAAAAAAGGACAGGATGAGACACTTGCCAAAAAAAAAGTCAGGACAACAATTTAGGTAAAAAAAAGTCAGGATAAACTAAAAAAAAAAAGGCAGGACCGAACAGAGTGAAAAATAAAAAGGCAGGACAGATGGTAGCTCCCTTACTGGCATCAAGTTCTGTAGTAAAAAAAAATAAAAAAAAACTTCTCTTGTCTTTTAGTCAACTCAAAATGATTTATCTTTCTATTCATGCTTGTTATGTAATTTATCAAGTTGTCAGAATTTGAATTGTATTGATTTTAATTTAAATGTTCAAACAAAAGATTGAAGCTTTCCTCTTATGTCATGTTTTTAAGAAATTTAAATCTACTAGAGTTCTATTTATAGAACAAAAAATCCAGGATATTGATTATACATGTCAATAGTCAAGTTATTCTAAATATATATCCATGCAATACATTTCAAATACAAAGAACTTTAGTTCAAGGAATGTCATTCAATTAAAATGATTTTTTTGGCAAACTATTCTAAATATATATCCATGCAATATTTTTCAAATACAAAGAACTTTTGTGCATGAAATGTCATTCAATTAAAATGAATTTTAAACTTTTGAGAAATACTATATTAGTTATGTAGGGTTATTTTGTAGAAAATATATGACATGTTATTAAAGTTCTTAAAAAGAGTTTGCATAATTAACAATATAATTTTTGTCGAGCCTGCGACTTTTGACGCAGAAAGCTTGACATAGGGATAGTGATACGGCGGCGGCTACAGCGGCGGCGGTGTTAGCTCACTTCTTAACAGCTTTATATTTTAGAAGGTGGGAGACCTGGATGCTTCATACTTTGTATATGGATGCCTCATGTTACGAAGTTTTTGTCAGTCACATGTCCAATGTCCTTGACCTCATTTTCATGGTTCAGTGACTACTTGAAAAAAAAAGTTAAGATTTTTTGTAATGTTAAATTCTCTCTTATTATAAGTAATAGGATAACTATATTTGGTATGTGCGTATCTTGCAAGGTCCTCTTGTCCGTCAGATAGTTTTCACTTGACCTTGACCTCATTTCATGGATCAGTGAACAAGGTTAAGTTTTAGTGGTCAAGTTCATATCTGAGATACTATAAGCAATAGGTCTATTATATTCGGTGTATGGAAGCACTGTAAGGTGTACATGTCCAACTGGCAGGCGTCATCCGACCTTGACCTGATTTTCAGGTGTCATATGACCTTGACCTCATTTTCATGGTTAAGTGGTCAAAGTTTTTGAGTTTTGGCCTTTTTTTCAAATACTATATGCAATAGGTCAACTATATTTGTTGTATGGAAATATTTCATGATCTTCATGTCAGTCACGCAGGTTTTATTTGACCTTGACCTTATTTTTTACGGTTCATTGCTCAGTGTTAAGCTTTTGTGTTTTGGTCTGTTTTTCTTAAACTATAACTTATAAGCAATAAGTCAATTTTATTTGTTGTATGGAAGAATTGTTAGCTGTACATGCCTACCTGGCATGGTTTATCTGACCTTGACCTCATTTTCATGGTTCAAAGGTCAATGTTTAATTTCTTGGTTTTATATGTTAAGTTTATGTGACAGTTGTAATAAAGCTTTATTATAAGGACTATCAAAATAATATCAATGATTAGTAAAGAAGGCGAGACATTTCAGTGTGTGCACTCTTGTTTATCCAGTTTATATTAATGGTTATTATCCAGCAGTTGGATAATATTTATTATTGGTTATGCAAACTGTATGGCTCCCTCATGATTTTAGAAAATTTTAAGGAGAAAGTATTTCGTGGAAGAAAGTTGGAAAATTTGAATACATCTTATAATTTGTAACATATTCTACTATATTGTGATTAAAATTTGTTTTAGTTATCAATTTAAAAAAGAAATACACAGGTTTGATAAAAGAGAACCAAAGTCTCTTTATTTTAAAGAAAGTATATGCATATGTTGTAGACCTAAAACAATGGCATGCTCTGATTTTATTTTAATAAAATACACTAATGACTTCTATTGTTTGAACTGCAATGTTCTTCTCCTAGTGCCCCTACCATCATTATTAAATGATATGTTTAAGGAAATATAATAAGAATTGCAGGAAGTAGGTGAAAATTGAACATAATTAGTTAAATAGAATATACAATTTATAAACCTACCCATATGGGAGATAACTCTGACTTTATTTATGGGATAAAGAGGGTAATAATTCAGATACTTTTATACTCCTATCACTAAGTGACTGACAAAGATGTTTATACCAATGTATTTATAACAAGACTTGTTTCATCATTCCTGTAGAGTTGTAGTTATTTTTCAGAAGACTGCAAATTTATCTTTCTCATGTTGTTATCTATCTGTAAAACTTGTTTTTGGTCTGGTTTTGAGTTGGATATTCTTGACTCTAAAGAAAAATTGCTCTATTGATTTTGATAGATTTGTCAACCCCAACAATTTAATCTTTTTGTGATACATTGTACAACTATAGAATTTTCTGTCATTGATTTATATTTTTAAAAAGATATGTGAGTCCAGCCACTGACCACTCTGTCTAGCTTTGCCACTCCTTTGAAAAACTATTTCAGAAAATGATACACTTTTTATACGCCTGTCTTTTAGACGGGACATTTTATGGTATACCTTTGTCCGTCCGTCTATCCATCTGATCGTCTGTCCGTCGTCCACACTTCGGACAATAACTCAAAAACACTTTCACCAATTTCCATGAAACTTAAGTGAATTGTTTATATCTATTGATGTAAGCTCCCTTTCAATTTTTATAAATTTCAGATTTTAAGTTTTGGATTTATGGGGCTTTAGTCGTAAAAAAGGGGGGATTTTTAACACTTGGGACAATAACTCAAAAAGGCTTTCACCAATGTCCATGAAACTTTGGTGAATTGTTTATATCTATTGATGTAAGCTCCCTTTCAATTTTTATAAATTTCAGATTTTAGGTTTGGGATTTATGGGGCTTTATTCATAAAAAAAGGGGACTTTTAACACTTCAGACAATAACTCAAAAAGGCTTTCACCAATGTCCATGACTACTTTGGTGAATTGTTTATATCTATTGATGTAAGCTCCCTTTCAATTTTTATAAGTTTCAGATTTTACCTTTCCGTGTTATGAATTTTTATGCTTAAAAAAGGTCGTGGGGGGGGGGGGGGTATTTGACAGGGCTCACACTATTTCTAGTTGATCATATAAATTCATTTAAAGCATAAAAGACAAGTTAAAAGAGCAACGGGCGTATCATTCGCTAAAGCTCAGCCCTTTATTGCTTATCCTTAGATTTACTTATTATGAATAACCTAAATATCGTGTAACTCCAAAGTTTCAATTTTGTTCCAGATAATCAATGCAGAACCTATAAATACAACAAGATGGCAGTTAACTGATGAAGGAGACGTTGTAGCTAAGTATGGAAGTCATGAGGCCAGGGTATATAATGCTGTACCACAACAGGGTATCACTAGAGAGGAACTACTGGTATGTTATTATACATCTGACAATTATATTAAATAGTTCATATGTAGCTAAGTATGGAATTCATGAGGCCAGGGTATATAATGCTGTACCACAACAGGGTATCACTAGAGATGAACTACTGGTATGAAATTGTATTGAAACATTTTATAACAATTATATCAAATTGTTAACATGAGTATGATGGGGTATGAATGTTTGATATTCAAAATGTATGAAAACCGTGGTGTACTCTCTTTTGGATGTTTCAGCTACTCACCTCTATCACAAAATGTAACACCTCCCCCATGAGTCAGCCTTAAAGACATTTTTGTAGTCAAGATGTTCATCATTCTAATACTTAATTATGGAGATTTTTTGATTTTTTTTCAAGGTATCTGCTGGACTTATTTTATTAGAGTTTAAATGTATCACTGAGTACAAGTTTTGAATCAGTCTTATACATATGACAATGCCCTATCATTTAATTGGTCATAGGAATGTGTTGTGTTTTTATGCCCAAGCTGTAGCTCAGGGGGCATTAAGTTTTCCACTTTTCCATCTGTACGTCCTGAGGTTAGTTTCCAATCCTTATGTTAGTTTGCCTCAGCCAAATGTTATGAATCTTATACACAATGTTTATTACTACAATATACAGATCAATTTTGAATTTGGGGGCCGTCAATTTTACTGTTCTAGAGTTAAGCCCTTTTCAAATTGAAATATCTGAAAAATTTCAAAAATATCAATCAAGTAATTGGGTTTTTTTTAAATTAGAGTTATCTTCCTTTGTCCATGATTATAGTTGAATCCACTACAATCAATGCTTTTTAAAATCTTCAAAAAAAATGAATTTATCTTTCTTTGTCCAAAATGGTAGTTGAATCGACTAAAATGCTTTTTCTAGGGTTATGCCCCTTTACAAATGGAAAAAATGCTGAATTCTTTCGTTTCTGTTCTATTGACTTAAGTTTGTCTCAACTAAATTAATTTATGAAATGTATATATATATATAATGCTTATTACCACTAAATTCAGTGTAAGCTCAAATTTTGGCAGCTTTACCTTTACAGTTCTTGAGTTATGTCCCTTCATAACATTATATGCTAGGGCATAATGGCAAAAAAGCAATCTGAAATTATTTGAGATTGTTATGGAATGTTTGGATTTTTTTGCTCTCACTTTGTTCTTATTTTGTAAATTTATTGTTCTAAACTTCGTCAAATTCAGTATTTATGCATACATAATATTTCTATACACTGGGTGATATAATACATTTTATGATTTTTTTTTACAGAAATCTGTTCCTCAATATGGTGATATTGGTTTCAGTAAGGCAATGCAGGAGAAATGGATAGAAATTAATAATCAAAAGGTTTATAGGAAGGTAAGTTCTAATAACAAAAAGACAAAAACTACCAAAAGGGACACTCAAACTCATAAATTTAAGATAAATTGACAATGCCATGACTAAAAAAGACCAACAGACACACAACAGTACATAAAACAAAACATAGAAAACTGAAGACTGATCTCACCAAAAACCAGGAGTTTCCATAGGAACTTTGGAAGGGTTAGAAGATCCTGCTCTGAACCAGTTGTTTTGCTCATATAGGTACAAACTGGTGATAAATCTAATTTGTTGGGTCTCATTCAGGGAAAGAGGAACAGGATAAGCGACTTACTTTTTAATTGAACTTCTTATTCCAATTTCTTAGTTGGAAAAGATAAAATACACAAATTTCTTGCGTCTACCTCCAATGTCTTCTGTAAAATATTCAAAGATTACAATCTTGGATACATTAGATAAATGAAATGCCTTATTCCTTTTTCTTAAAATAATGAAAATTTAAAATGTACATGATATGAGAAAATGAAACATAGAAATCTGAGTTTTCCTTTAAAAGTGTTGTTATTATTAATAATTTGTTTTTGAAGATTGATAGAATAGATGATAAAATACAAAGTATGTTGAAGAAAGTACAGACAGGAAACATCAATGATTTATCTGATGACCAAAAAACAGAATGTAAGAAAAGAAAGCTCATCAATGAAGGGTAAGTTTACATACATCTCTAATTATATTATCGACAAATTATCGGAAAAATGTAGCATTACATTAGATATGCTTGTAGTGTTACTAATAAAAAAATGAAAAAGGCGTTTCCATTTTAAAAAAAATCATTCTTAAATTAGGGCCTAGTATTTGGTACTTATTTAAAAAGTTATGTTGCTTTTTAAAAAAGGGCTCTGTTGAGAGCGACAGGGACAACAGATGGACATATAGACAATATCTTATGTTCGTGACATTAGATTCAGAGATTTTTATAAGTAGTTCACCTTTATTTGGATCACAGATAAGACTGGGTAATGCGAAAGAGTTTTCCAGCAGTTTTGAAAGAAATATCAAATATAATACAACTCTTCATAAATATAACCTGATTTATTATTTTTCAGGAAAATGACAGTATATAAAGTAAGCAAAGGAGAGATGTTTACACTAGATATAGAGCGACTAGAAACAGAGCTCACACCAGAGATGATTGCTAAGTAAGCCATGTCTATCACTGTGTGACTTATTTAAATTACAGTAATTTTTATTTAGCTGCCAATTATGCCACCAGAACACATCATGGTATTCTCAAAGGAGTTCCTCAGTAAACAGACCACTGTGATTTTCCTTAATAATAAACTCATTTAATTACTTATTCTTTATGAAAATAACAGAACTGTATTTCAAATAATTCTATACATTTTATCCAAATTTTAATGTTGAAATGCTGTTTCTTTTTAATGATCTTTATAATAACCTTACCGGTAATAAGATTTGTTGGTTGTAATTATAACACAGAACGTCTCTCTAGTTTGTTTAGATATACCCCCGATTTTATTCTGAACTTTGTGTGATTTTCCAGTGGTAGCTGGAGAGAAAAGAAGTTCAAGTCCTATGATATGGATGCCTTAGGTATCCCACCAGATGCTGGCCATCTCCATCCATTGCTAAAAGTGAGGACAGAATACAGACAAATCTTCTTAGAGATGGGGTAAGTATTGTAAGCATAAGTCTATACTGAAAGTGAGTACAGAATACACAGAAATCTTCTTAGAGATGGGGTAAGTATTGTAAGCATTAGTCTATTCTGAAAGTGAGGACAGAATACAAACAAATCTTCTTAGAGATGGGGTAAGTATTGTAAGCATTAGTCTATTCTGAAAGTGAGAACAGAATACAGATATATATTCTTAGAGATGGGGTTAGCGTTATCAGCAAAATTCTATATATATCTACCTTTATATATGCACATTTTATGTAGTGAAAGCAAGACATAGAGTTCACAGATTCCTTCTCAGCAGCCTCAATCTGTGGTTAAAATGTATTAAGATTTCAATAGCTTTGTCAAACCTCATGGAATTTCATGAAATTTGGACAGAAGATTGTGTAAAAAAAAAAGAAAATTGAATGTTATTGTTTGTAGGCTGACTATTCATAATTTGATTTTTGTTTTACCAGGTTCACAGAGATGCCAACCAATAACTTCATAGAAAGCAGTTTCTGGAATTTTGATGCACTTTTCCAGCCTCAACAACATCCTGCCAGAGACGCTCATGACACCTTCTTTATATCAGGTTATTTTCTTATTACTGTTTTTTATCAAATAGTTTAAAAAACATGTATATTTAAGGTAGATTCATGGTATACCGCCATCTTAGATTGTACAATCACAGTACAAAATTGGTCTAGTTATTTGCCTAGATCTGCAAATTTGGAAACAGATTTGCAATTCAATGGTTAGAATGTTTTTTCTATTTAAAGAAACTTTTTAATTAATTGTATAATACAAAATATTTGAACAAATATGAATTTTTGGGGTAAAAAAATCATTTTTTTTTTTCAAATGAGCCATTTAAGGGGAGATAACTCTTTTAGTACAAAATTTATACTGGGCTAATAGGGAATTTTTTTATTTTTACTTCTAGCAAGAAAGCAAGTTTGGTGACACCATGTTTTCTTTTATTTTCTTAAAACATATTATGAAACCTTTCTTCTCACAATTTATTTCAAAATTCTATCTCATAGAATTTTTTTTATGCACACTAATGTGTTTTTTCATGAACAAACTAACCAAATTTTGGCAATTTTCAACGACTCATAGCTTGGAAAATAGCACGGTGACCCATACTTTTTATTAAATTTTTGAAAAGAGCATAGTAAAATCTTCATTTTGGCAAATTATAAAATAATTCTGTCTCAAAAAATATATACTTGTGATCTACCTTAAATGGATCATTCTTTTAAACCTAAAACTTAGTATTGTTTGATTCAATTTTTCTTTTTAGTAGTATGATTTTCATTAATGCAGAAGGAAAATGATGTATCTTAAGAAAAACAATGCCTTCCTAAACAATGAATGGCCAATGTGAATAGAGTCCTTTCTTTCTTTAACTTATTAAAAACAGAGTGAATTATTTCAATAGCTTCAGATCAAATTATAATTCTGGTACCAGTAATTACCCTAAAAATTCAAATTATATCTTGATTTCTACACAAATTTTTCCAGTAGTTGTAGAATTACTCCTCTTTGTACTAAATAAAACTATTTATTTACAGAACCATGTGATGCTGACATAGATATGATACCAAAAGAGTATTTACAACGTGTGAAGAAAGTACATTCTCAAGGAGGATATGGATCTCAAGGGTATGGTTGGTTTTACTAACATATTACCAATGTTATTTCAACTTATCAGGCAGAGCTTACGTTTCAATTTGCATAAGGACAGTCTATTTGAAGATGTGTGTGATAAGGAATATTGCCTTATAATTATTACTAATTTTTAATCACCTATCAGTGTCATCACGGAATTTACAAAAGAATGACTGGACACTTCATTAATGAGTTGATCTTAAAAACACCTACTGTGAAAGTACTTTAATTCGTGGGTATCAATTTTCGTGGTTTGAGCAATATTCACATGTTAGTGGGTTTTTAAATTCGTGGATTTTGGATTGCAATGTAAACCTTGACCTGTGTAAATCGTAGTAATAACATTAATTAACCAATGATAAAGTGATCAACAGATTAAAGACCATCAAAGGTGTTAATTATGCCATAAACATAATACCTAAAAAAACAGTAACATAAACAAACGATGGATCTTTCTATGTCTTGATTCAATGGACAATGGTTGTTTTGTTTCGTTGGACACTTAAATTCTTGGATAAAGTCATCCACGAAATCCACGAAAATTGGTACCCCACGAATAAAAGTACTTTCACAGTATCTATAGATGGACTGGTTTATTATGAGTGAACCGGTCAAACTCCTCCCAGTCAAGTGAAATTAATTGAGTAATATCAAATATTTGTTGGATTTCCTCAAGTTATAAGCTAAACTTTCATACAGAATGTATCTGGGAATTAAAATCATTCTATATTTTCTTTGGAAAACACACTGATGGATGCATGAGAGATGTTTAAAAAAAAAATACATTACATTATATTTCTGATTTTTTATAAAAATATAGAAAGATTTTAAGGTTATCTATTTTACACAAATTTTCAAACTATTCAAATGTATTTTGATTTTAATCTTAATTTTATAGTAAAGACTTTACTTCAAGTTACCAATGCTATTAATGCAATATTGCATCTTGTCTGTTAATTTGGGCTCTTATGCTAATTAGAAGAACACATTGATATTTAGAAATTGAGGATAATTCAATACCCTTACTGTTTCAAGACAGATTGGTTACAGATTAGCAATTTATGCTTAATTGTTTTAAATAAAAGATATAAAATGACTCACTGATAGTTTTCTTTTTACTACAGGCACAAATATGATTGGAAAATTGAGGAATCCACAAAAAATATCCTGAGAACTCATACAACAGCTGTCAGTGCTAGAATGCTGTATGAATTAGCTCAACAGGTTGGTTATGGATAGAGATATATCATTGAATGGTAGCTCATGTTAATGGAAAATAAATAATTGGATTTAAATATTATGATTAAGTGTGTCAATTCATGTATTCTTAAACATGTTGGTTATTGTTATACTGTGGATTCATTTATTTTTCGTGAATACCAATTTCTCTAGATAAAAAAAAATCTTTTTTGTGGATATTTGACTTCAAGTTTTTGCCAAAATTCTGCATATCAGCCTATTGAACATATAGATTTTTCAGTTTTCTTTACCCATGAAACCCACAAAAATAAAAATGCTATACAAATAGGTGTTCAGTCAACCATCCAAAACAAAATAAAATGTCTGATTCTCTGATTTTGATCATTCCATGGCTGTACTCTTTTAATAATTTACTATAAACTGACTTATTTCCTTCAATTTGACAAATAGAAAAAAGTAACATAAACAAAAATTGTATGCCATCAAATGTCAATGTAGATTGTTTCTGCATAATTTGTCAATAGTTATGTATTAACATAAAAGTGGTTTGATGTTTTCAGAAAGAGTTCAAACCAGTGAAGTACTTTTCAATAGATAGAGTATTCAGGAATGAGACAACAGACTCCACCCATTTAGCAGAGTTCCATCAAATTGAAGGGCTGGTCGCTGATCGAGGATTAACATTAGGAAATTTGATGGGAGTTATTAATGAATTCTTCAAAAAGCTTGGTCTGACTAAACTTCGCTTCAAACCAACCTACAATCCTTACACTGAACCAAGTATGGAGATATTCAGCTTCCATGATGGTGAGTCAAGCATAAAAAATACTGTCATAAAGCAGGGTTGTTTTGTTAAACAATTGATAGACCATAGAGCTTGTCCAATTTTTTTTAATTTTGTTTTATCAAAATTATACTTACTCTAGATCTTTTACTTAAAGTTTTCAAAAACATCATAAATATTGTATCAAACATTTTTGTGATAGCACAAATTCCATTTTCCCTTTTCTTTCATTATCTCATGATTTATTTATTTTTAAATCGGAAGACCTGTAATGCTACATAAACCTAGAATTTCAGATATTTTCATCTATGACACTTGGTTGGTTAGAATGAAAGGAACAGACACATCAACTGACAAAGAACTGTCAATTATGTTCTCATACTGCACCAGTTTCTGAACACACTTACATCATAATAAGTCTAAACATAAACTGAAATTGAAAAGCTGAACACCTGTGTTCTATGGATGTTTAAGTTCATTTGTTTTAACCTGCATTAGTTAAACACCTGTCTTATCGAAATAAGATCTTATAGGCAGGATTCAGTCATTTTACATCTTGAACTTATTTAGGAAGTCGATCAGTATTTTATTATATGTTTTAGGTTTGAAGAAGTGGGTAGAAGTTGGAAATTCTGGTGTCTTTCGACCAGAGATGTTGTTACCTATGGGCTTACCTGAAGATGTATCTGTTATAGCATGGGGACTTTCTCTTGAGAGGTAACTAACCATGTACAGAATAATACATAGTTTACCATATCCTTAAGACTCTGTCTCTTGTATTACTGCACTAAATTTTCAATGATATCTCTCTACTATTTATTTTAGGAACTAAAGGTCACATTAAAACCTTCAAAAATGAGCATAACACCTACCCCATAGCAAGCAGTAAACAATTACAGGCTTCTGATTTGGGACAGGCACATACAGAATATGACAGGGTTTATCATGTTTAAGGGTGCTCAACATCTCCCTTAACCTTGAACTGTGGTGTAACTGCACAACATAAGAACAAACTGTAACACTCAGTTGAAAAGGCTTAACTCATCAAATTGATACCAAGCATTCAGAAAATTAGAAAAGTTAAATACATAATCATACCTGTCCAAAAAATTATAAACAAAACTTTTGTGAGTAACTTTAGATTAAATTAACAGGAAACTCACATATATTTTATAATTTCAGACCAACGATGATAAAGTATAAGATACAGGATATCAGAACATTAATAGGACCTAGAGTAGATCTACAGATGGTGTACAATAACCCACTGTGTAGGGTGGAAAAGGCTGCTATCTAAATATATGACGTTAAACCAATAGTCTGTAAAATTCAGATTGTCTCAGATTTAGAAATTTGTAGAAAAGTGGGATATACATGTATTGTCTTTCATGTATTAGTATTTCATAAACTGAATTGTTTAGTTGTGTTTTGTGTGGCATACACAATGTAAACTATGTGAATATTTCTCAATAATTTTCTAGATGTTTTCTAGACTTAAAACAATGGAGTGAAATCACTAATTTCCTTACATGTAATCATTGTGTTGACATATAAATATACCATCTTATTCCAAAGACAGATGGGACGATTTTATCTTTTTTTTATCACTGTAAAAATATCAAATTTACATTCCATTAGTTTGCTTTATATACCTCATCTTCAATTTATGTAAGGGATACCCATTTATGTTATATCATTGCTCACTATAATGATATATTAGAGTAGAACGTCTATTTCTTACACTGTATTTTTTATCCTGCCCCCTTCTATTGGGGCCTTTTATAGCTGACTATGTGGTATGGGCTTTGCTCATTGTTGAAGGTGGTACAGTGAACTATACTTGTTAATGTCTGTGTCATTTTGGTCTCTTGTGGACAGTTGTCTCATTGGCAGTCATACCACATCTTCTTTTTTGTGTATATTATTTTTTCAAACAGAACATTATGTATCATGTATTATACATAGACAATTTAGAATTCAAAGAGAATCTGTTGGTGGTTCTTCACTACTCTTTTTTGACACTATATTGACACTTTTTTACCTATTTCCTAGGTAACAAATCAATTTCATATTACAAAATGTTAGAGTGTCCATTTGGAAAAATATTTTATGTCAATGTCTCAATTTAAACTTCAAACAAATATTAGTTTTTTTTCAAAAATAGAACTTTGCTGCAATTATTTTTTTATGGGAGACACACAATTGTTGTTAGAATCTAATTTTTAAAACAAATGTTAGTAATGTTTTGGTTCATTAATATGATTGTTTTATGATCAGTTACCATGTTCCTGGTTTGATGGGTAGTAAAATATCATTGATGGTTAATATTATTACTTATGTTTTGCACTTTTTAAATAAACTGAGATAACATTTTGTTTAGTATAAATAAAAGTGTAGACACATATATATAATTATGCTTTTTATAACTGGAAAATTAAATTAGCTTTCTTTTTGTTCTTCGACTTTAGTTTGATTTAGTTTGTTCTTAAATACAATGCTTATTACCACAAAACTCAAATCAAGTACGAATTTGGGTAGGGTTACATTTACTGTTGATCAGTTATTTCCCTTTATAATGTAATATGCAAGCAAGACATCTTCTGATCCATGGCAATGGTAATAATAAAAAAACGACAATAAAAGCAAAACTAGAGGCTCTTAAGGGCATACAATACAGTTACAGGGGAGGTAATGACGTTTAATTTTGATAAACATGCAGCAAAATATGACGTATTTTCCTCAATTCATGAACATTTGATAAATATTAGTTATTTCTGAATATGAAATGCATATTTTTTTAGGAAACCTATAAAATACAGAAATTACTGATTGTTTATAAAAAAACAATTTGTATTTATCTTTTATAACAAAAAAGTTATGTCTTTCTTTCGAAAAAGAAATTACAGGCACAAATCTGAATTTTGATCAAATATACAAAATTTCGACCTCATTTTACTCCAAAAGTAGCACATGAAGGTATATTTTTCATAACATATTTGATTTAATCAGGTAAAAAATAGCCTATATGCAAATTTTCACGAACTTGTAAATACAGGATCAAAACTATATCGTATGCCCTTAAGACCCTGTGTTTCTCACCTTGGTTTATGTGCATACATGTATTAAACAAAGGACACAGATGGATTCATGACAAAATTGTCTTTTGATGATGCTGATGTGTTTGTAGATCTTACTTTACTGAACATTCTTGCTACTTACAATTTTCTCCATCTATAATAAACTTGAATAAAATTAGACCTTTGGTTTTCCCATTTGAATTGTTTTACACTAGTAATTTTGGGCCCTTTATAGCTTGTTGTTTGGTGTGAGCCAAGATCTGTGTTGAAGGCCGTACATTGACCTATGCTGGTTTTACACTAGTAATTTTTGGGGGGTTTTATAGCTTGTTGTTCGGTGTGAGCCAAGGCTCGGTGTTGAAGGCTGTACATTGACCTATAATGGTTTACTTTTATAAACTGTTATTTGGATTGAGAATTGTCTCATTGGCACTCACAACACATCTTCCTATAACTATTGGCCCTTTAGTTAAAGAGGATAATATTTTAAAAAATATACAAAAATTTACCAAATTAATGAAAATTGTTAAAAATTTACTATAAAGGACAATAACTCCTTAAGGGGTCTTCTGACCAATTTGGTCATGTAGACTTATTTGTAGATCTTACTTTGCTGAACATTATTGCTGTTTACAGTTTATTTCTATCTATAATAGTATTCAAGATAATAACCAAAAAACCAGCAATATTTCTTTAAAAATTACCAATTTGGGGGCAGCAACCCAACAACCTGTTGTCCAATTCTTCTGAAAATTTCAGGGCAGATAATTATTGACTTGATCAACATTTGAAACTCTTATCAGATTTGCTCTAAATGCTTTGGTTTCAGAGTTATAAGCCAAAATCTACATTTTACCCCTATGTTCTATATTTAGCCATGGCAGCCATCTTGGATGGTTGGTTGGCAGGGTCACTAGACACATTATTTAAACTAGATACTCAAATGAAAATTTGGCCTTGTAGTTTTAGAGAAGATTTTTGTAAAAGTTAACAATGACGGCCGACGACGCCTGATGCCCGATCATCATCATGCCAAGTGATGAGAAAAGCTCACTTGAAAGGGCCAGTTTAGCTGAAAAATGAACATTGACAAATGAACGAGAAAAATGAGGTCACAGTCAGATGATGAACACCTTACAATCATTCTATTTGACAAAGATGGAAGACCTATAGCTCATAGTATTTGAGATATGAACTTACCCACTATAAATTAACTGAGTTCACTGGTTCATATGAGGTAGAGGTCAAGTGAAAACTGTCCGACATGCATGATGACAATGCATGGTACTCACATAGGTATATCAAATATAATTATCCTCTTACACATACTAAGAGGAACTAGTGTCATCAGGTGTTATCATTGGTTTCGTCTGCCCTTTTAGTTTTTCATTCATCGTTTAAATAAGTATAAATCAGGCTCTTTGTTTTAGGTTTTGTCTTAGGCTATACGGTCTAGGTTTTGGTCTACATGTTGACATAGAAATGTTCACATCTATGGCTTATAATCTTATTGGTGAGCTGTGTCTTTGCTGTTCATACCACATATCTTTTAATTTTATTTTCACCATTACCCATCATTCCTCAACAAATAGTTCTCGACTGTTCTAAATGCCTTTATGTATTGAGCTGAAACTTAGTATAAAAGTCTACTATGATGATTAGAAGAGTTAGCTCCCCTTAATTGTTAACTTTGTAGTGAAATTCAACCAAATTATGTCGTGAAATACAATAAAGTAAAAGGAAATGAATATACCATTATACATTTTGAAAGTCATGAACCATTACATATTTTGAGCTTTAATTAATGTCAATTTGAGCTGTTGTTTTGTTTGTCATGTTTTCACCATTGCACGATTCTTATGCAGATTGGAACTTAAAAGCAACTATCAATTAATGCAAATGGTCTCCCCTTAAAATAACTGATGCAAACTATAGAAAGAACAAAGTTTTGAGATTTGGTACAGGCAACAGAACAAGCTATTGTTTGTCATAACATGGTTTTTGTTGAGCCTGCAACTTTTGTTGCAGAAAGCTCGACTAAGGGATGGTGATCTGGCAGGGGCGGTGTTAGCTAACTTCTTAAAAGGTTTATATTTAGAGGTGAAAGACCTGGATGCTTCCTACTTTGTACTGTGACCACTTGAAAAAAAAAATCAGAATTTTTGTAATGTTGAATTCTCTCTTATTATAAGGACCATATTTGGTATGTGCATACCTTGCAAGGTCCTCATGCTCGTCAGTCAGTTTTCATGTGACCTCGACCTCATTTCATGGATCAGTGAACAAGATTAAGTTTTGGTGGTCAAGTCTATATCTCAGATACTATAAGCAATAGGGCTAGTATATTTGGTGTATGGAAGGACTGTAAGGTGTACATGTCCAACTGGCAGGTGTCATCTGACCTTGACCTCATTTTCATGGTTCAGTGGTCAAAGTTATGTTTTTAAGTTTTGGTCTCTTTATCTAATATTATATGCCAAAGGTAAACTATATTTGGTGTATGGAAATATATTATGATCTATATGTCAGTCCCGCAGGTTTAATTTGACCATGAACTCAATTTTATGGTTTATTGCAGTGTTAAGTTTTTGTGTTTTGGTCTATTTTTAGCTCACCTGGCCCGAAGGGCCAAGTGAGCTTTCTCATCACTTTGCGTCCGGCGTCCGGCGTCGTCGTCCGTCGTCGTCGTCGTCCTGCGTCCGGCGTTAACTTTTACAAAAATCTTCTCCTCTGAAACTACTAGGCCAAATTAAACCAAACTTGGCCACAATCATCATTGGGGTATCTAGTTTAAAAATTGTGTCCGGTGACCCGGTCAACCAACCAAGATGGCCGCCATGGCTAAAAATAGAACATAGGGGTAAAATGCAGTTTTTGGCTTATAACTCAAAAACCAAAGCATTTAGAGCAATTCTGACATGGGGTAAAATTGTTTATCAGATCAAGATCTATCTGCCCTGAAAATTTCAGATGAATCGAACAACCTGTTGTTGGGTTGCTACCCCTAAATTGGTAATTTTAAGGAAATTTTGCTGTTTTTGGTTATTATCTTGAAAAATATTATAGATAGAGATAAACTGTAAACAGCAATAATGTTCAGCAAAATAAGATTTACAAATAAGTCAACATTACCGAAATGGTCAAATGACCCCTTTAGGAGTTATTGCCCTTTATAGTCAATTTTTAACCATTTTTCGTAAATCTTAGTTATCTTTTACAAAAATCTTCTCCTCTGAAACTACAGCGCCATATTAAACCAAACTTGGCCACAATCATCATTGGGGTATCTAGTTTAAAAATTGTGTCCGGTGACCCGGTCAACCTACCAAGATGGCCGCCATGGCTAAAAATAGAACATAGGGGTAAAATGCAGTTTTTGGCTTATAACTCAAAAACCAAAGCATTTAGAGCAATTCTGACATGGGGTTAAATTGTTTATCAGGTCAAGATCTATCTGCCCTGAAAATTTCAGATGAATCGAACAACTTGTTGTTGGGTTGCTACCCCTAAATTGGTAATTTTAAGGAAATTTTGCTGTTTTTGGTTATTATCTTGAAAAATATTATAGATAGGGATAAACTGTAAACAGCAATAATGTTCAGCAAAATAAGATTTACAAATAAGTCAACATTACCGAAATGGTCAAATGACCCCTTTAGGAGTTATTGCCCTTTATAGTCAATTTTTAACCATTTTTCGTAAATCTTAGTTATCTTTTACAAAAATCTTCTCCTCTGAAACGACTGCGCCATATTAAACCAAACTTGGCCACAATCATCATTGGGGTATCTAGTTTAAAAATTGTGTCCGTTGACCTGGTCAACCTACCAAGATGGCTGCCATGGCTAAAAATAGAACATGGGATAAAATGCAGTTTTTGGCTTATAACTCAAAAACAAAAGCATTAAGAGCAAAACTGGCATGGGTTAAATTGTTCATCAGGTCAAGATCTATCTGCCCTGAAAATTTCAGACGAATCGATAGTCAATTTTTAACAATTTTCATAAAATTTGTAAATTTTTACTAACACTTTTAACTGAAACTACTGGGCCAATCATTATAGATGGGGATATATGTACGCAGCAAGAATGTTCAGTAAAGTTAGATCTACAAACATATCACCATCACCAAAACACAATTTTGTCACGAATCCATCTGTGTCCTTTGTTGAATATTCACATATACAAATGTACCAAGGTGAGCGACACAGGCTCTTTAGAGCCTCTAGTTCTTAAACTAAATGTAATAGGTCAACTATACTTGTTGTATGGAAGCATTGTTAGCTGTACATGTCTGTCTGGCATGGTTCATCGGACCTTGACCTCATTTTCATGGTTCATTGGTATTTGTTTAGCTATCTTGGTTAATGTTAAGTTTATGTGACAGTTGAAATAAAGCTTTATACTTAGGAATATCAACATAATATCAATGATTAGTAAAGAAGTCGAGACATTTCAGTGTGTGCACTCTTGTGTTGAAATTGTTTTGGATGCACAAAAAAAATATCAATCAGCCAGAAGCTATACTACACAAATGACCCAGAACATTGATAAAACCCATCATTAGAAAAATATTATTTTGTAGTTCTCTTGCAATAGCTCTATCTTAATCAAAATGAAACCATGATCTTTGGCAAATTACTAGCTAGATTATTACAAACATTTTTACATCATGTGAGGTGCACCAATTGATTTTTTTATGTAACCAAGCAAGGCCAAAACTCATACCATAATGGTAAAGGCTAACAGATCTGTAAGTCTGTCATGGTAGTTATGATAATCTAAACAGACTGCTTGCATGACTTAATTCGTCATTTCAAATTTCTGCATTGGCTAAAATAATAAAAGTAAGATATGAACATTCATCATTTTATTCCTATCTCAATTTGTCACAATTCTAGCATGAGTCGAGTGATCAATAAATATATATGGTAAAGTGACCAGCACTCAAGATATTGGTTCTCAACTTCAATTTATTTGATTGAAAATCCATTTGTAAGTTTCCAATAAAAATAATTTTGGTAAAAATTAAATAGAGAATTAGAGACAACAAAATTAACACTTAAACAAGTATATAGTAAAAATATATCTATAGGGAAAATTCTGTAACAGTAAAACCTGTTCCACAAGTGAAATATTTTAAAATAGTTTTGAAATGATTGGTTTTGTTTGTGCATTAGATAATCTTTTATCTGGTCAAGTTAATCTGAAATGCATATTACCATTTAGAATCGTCATAATTGATTTTCCAATGTGATCAATGCAAGGCAGGTGCTTGTTCTTAAAATATTTTTGATGTTGAAAGTAACATAAATTTCATTCATATAATACAAGTACCGTTTCTATCAGTTTATTTTCCTTAGATATTTGAACCATTATTTATGCTATTATCATTTAAAATATTAAACTGAATATATATATGATAGAAGCATTCAAACACCGTATGTTTTTGATATTAATATAATCCATTAGGAAATAACTTGTGGACCTGTTCTAGATTACAAAATATCATATATGATAAGAACAATATTCAAAGGTTGAGAAATGAAATAAATGATAAAAATAATAAGTTTCTACAGAAGCTTGCTTAATTACTTTTAAGTCATTTAAACTTGAAAAGTAAATATATGTCTAGGAATGTGAGTGTTTTTAATTAGAAAAGTAAATGTATGTCAAGGAATGTGTGTAGTACATGTGAGCAATCCTTAATTCTGAATGGACAACATACACAACATGAACAAACATGTTATCACATGAACGAAATAGATTGTAAAAGTAACAGGAATGTACACAATAATTAACACAATGATATCACACATGTTAACATTCACAACAATAAACTTCTGACGTAAAGCTCAAAATATCAACCTGTCTTAGTAGTTGTATATACTAATCATTCCCAATTTAGCTTACATTATTTACTCAAAAAAAATAATAAGGTAACTTTTGAAAACAATTGATTAATTTGATCTAAACCCATCTCTTAGTCCAAAATTACAAGTCATTAATTTCTGCTTTTCAAGTAACTTGAGAAAATTTATGAAATGAAATGAAATATATACTCAATACTTGGTCAGTTTAAGTTTTAAAATCATAATAATTAATGTTTCTTTCATTCAAACTTACATTCTGAAATATTTTGTTGTATTTTAACCTCTCAGTGAACATACCAATAGACATTATAATAATTTTAAAATAAAACATTTGAGTATATGATAATTTCAGAAAGATTGCCTTATAATTGGTATTAATTTGAAACCTCTAGAAATAGAGTTCTTGACATTCTTATGTTACTACTGTAAAGAAAGTAAGGTTTTCATTAATGCAAATCATGTGACTGGGTGACTTTTGCAATAACAAAAACTTGCCTTCTGATATCAATCACATATATCTATATAAAGATTTTCTTGACAACTATAAAATTCTGACATTTTGTTATCATTCTTGGAACATCACAATAATAAATGCTGGCAATAATTTCTGACTTTACAGCATATTTGTAACATAAAAAGAATGATGAATGTAAATACCAGGCTGACAGACTGTTGAATTATTGATTGTTATTTGCTTAATGTCCAGTGGCAAATATTTCTTGCATGATAAGGATGATTTGTTTATAATAACATGAAAAAGGAACAGTACAGGAAGATGGACGAAATGATTTAATGCACTGAATGTAAATGTTCATATTCAGCTATTTCTATGATCATTTTTTTTTAATATAACTATAATTACTAATTACGATGGCTAACTAAAATGAGTGCATCTGATGATTTTTGGTTTAAAGTAAGAGAATTAAAATGTTTCTATGTAAACATTATTAAAAATTTGCCTATCAACTACATCACCTCTTTCAAATCTCTTGAGCACTATAATAGATCAATTAAAAAAACTCATAAAAAAAACAGACAGAAAGAGCCCAATGAAAATTATAAAAGAAAGGATTTCTTTAGCTTATGAGACAATTTTTCTTTTCTTTTAAGTGATATATATGAACCCTTAAAGAAAAATTCCCTTGCCATAATGGCATAAATAATTCAAAAATAATATGATAATTTCTAAATTAAGGCTATTCAAACAAATTTTCAAATCCACAAAATAGACAATGAAGCAATTCAGAAATTCAATTTCAATTCTTGTAAATATGTTGGATAGTGTCAGCAAACTCATAAATGATGTCTCGACAAACAAGAACGTCAAAAAGAATGAAGTTTTCCCATAATACAACACATTTCTGAATTGGTTCATCGTAACTTCTATAAAACAAGCAATTGAATTATTTTTAGTGAGCTAATTATGAAAATAAATCTATGTACACTTATTAAAATACATATTTTAATGTTAGCCGATTTAATTACCAATTGTATAAATCATAAATGTTCTTTTCATCATTGATGTAATTAGTCACTGCAATGAGACATTAACAAATGCAAAATTTCCACACATATATAAAACAATTGGTCATAAAACAAACAATAATTCATAACAAATATCACAAAATTTAAATGAAGACCTATATGGTCGCAAAAACACTGAATTGTCATAATTCTCTGGGACATATCAATCAACTCTTGGAGCGCTATATAATGGTAGTTCCTTATCGTTCAAAAAATATAATGAAACTATAAATACTAATTTTTACACAGAACCTCCAACAAGTTTGATAATTTTTACTTCAACTTTTTCATTTCTGATTCTAAAATTTTAAGTATTGATTAGAAAATTTATTAATAATCATAATATTCATCCGAAACAAAAATCTTAAAGGCCGAACATGTATATCAATAATAAAACCCAAAAAATGAGCTCAATATTCTTTTTTGTTTACATTTGCATAATTTAACATTTTTGTTTTACTTTTTGGACTGATCAGGAATGTTATCTGTATCTATAAAAGAGCTTTTTGAGTATGAATATCAGGACTGTGTCAATAAAATAATGCTATGCCCCACCGGTTAATTTTGACATATCTGTAACATTATTTCAATGATAAAATTAACTATCTCTCTCCTGTGTTTAAAATTGTTCACTGAAATCTTTGACATCTGACTTATTCAATCTTCCACTCTTTGCATCACTAATGGCACCCCATAAATCAAACACGAAATCATCAGCAAATCCAAAATCTTTAATTTCTGATTTGTCGATTGCCATGGCAAAATCACTTGGGTTGTCTAGTTTGTTCCCCATATCCCATATTTGTTGTGCTGTAAAAGAATAAAGATTATAATATAAAAATAAGACTGTGAGTGTATTCATAAAGAGAAACAATTGCAGGATTATTAAAAAGTATGTTTTCTTAGTTTGCTGTGATAATAAAACTCGTGCTTGTCCCAGAAAATATCAATGTGTTTCAAAGCACTGAATAGCACTTAACAGATAGCCGTGGTGTAGTGGTTAGTGCATCAGACTACTAACACAAAGGTTCCTGTTTCGATTCCTGTTCAGGATGAAAATTTCAGGAACTCGTTTTCAGCTCTCCCTTGACACCATTTGTGTGTATGGTCTTGAGGAAACTATGATAGTCCGTCGGAAGGGGATGATAATGGCTGACCCATGTTAAGAGAGAGCCATAGCCATGTTAATTTCAAAAAAGAGTAGGCTAATGCCACTACAAGACAGCACTCGCACCTGCAAAGTTGAAAGGGACTAATATAAGTTGCAAAACTTGTTTCCCAATCCACTATAAATAAATATGTTTAAAAACTGAACGGTAAAGATTGGTTCAATTTATCAGTGGGAGGTAAAATTAAATATTGCATTGGTTGTTGTTGATATAACAGCTTTTCTAGACAAAGGATGATAACTCCAATTTTATTAAAGATGATGTTAACAATGACATAATTTATATTTTTAGAACAAATATTAGATTCCTGCACCTTGCAAAAGTTATGCAATTTTTTTGACAAGTGAAACATCCTATTGTGTCTTGAATACCTGAATAGTATGTATAGATATTATAAACAATGCACTATATTTTGTGTATCCAAAAAGGCAGTGATCAGCCTTGGAACATTGAGATATCAAGTCAGTCCCACAAGGTTTTGATTGCATTTCATGCAATCTTTTACCTAAAAATATAATGAAGAAAATGTCTTGATGTTACAATGACCTATGACACATTTTTCTCAATTGGTACCAAGTCACTTGGGTCAATTCATAAATAAAATTAAAATTACCTAATTCTGTATCATTTATACCCATGAATGACTCTAATAAACCATTGATCTTGTCTATAGCTAAATTGGAAGAATCATCAACCTAAAATAAGAAAAATACATTTATTGTACCAGCTGTGTAAACTGTATATGGCTAACAAATCACACTGAATCAGTAAACAGTACAATCCAGTCGCTTAATCACAGTAGTAAAACAATGTTCAATTAATACATAGAAAGCTGAATTGCAGTCAACTTTTTTAAGTGTCCCCTGAAATAAATATCATATACATATAGTTAAAACTTAAATCAGATAATGATGTACATCTGTAGTTTTTAATCGCATTCCTATGGATGCCCCCAAAGAAAAAAGAGCCATGTTCATCAAGATATAATGAATTATCATTTACCATTGGTAACTTCATGTATGTTCAAAACTTCTAAATGAATGTGTGAACAGCTTCTGTGATCATTATTACACATCTATAACTTAATACCCATACAGAATATAATATTATTTTTCTTAATATTTCTTGAATTCTACATAAAGACAAAATTTACTCAAATGCCCAAAATGTATGTTTGGATTTATCAATATACTTAGAATATACTTATGGAAATACCGTTACTGTAACATATATGAAAAATGTGTCAATAATAAAGTATTGGGAAAGTTATATGGGGTGGTTGTCAATGAGACATTTTATGTATACACTGAACTAGCTTAACTAAGAGAATTGACATTGGGTAGTCTGATAAACTAAAAATATAAGAGTGTAGTTTTGGACAAAACCTTTTCATAATATATTCATTTAATAACACAAAAGGTTTGTGTGCATGGTAGGTAGATTTGTGTTCATTATATGAGGGAGTTCATACATCTGCTTTGTCAGCATCAGTTTCATTTAATTCTTCATCAGAGTTGGAACTCTAAAATACATTTTCATCAAAATATCTATTAAATCTGTTACAATTAAAATTGTATCTATATTTTATCTATATTGTTTAAATATATTATTGTCTGTATTTGGATCACACCTCTATTGTGCTCTTTCCAATAAAATTTTGAATTGAATTGAATTGAAAATCATATTTTCAATTTTAGAAAACAAGTTATTTAAAGCTGATGTGAAGTGTCCAAGTCAAGTATGTCTGGGAGGATCCAATATTTTTTGTCTACTTTAGTTGACTTAAGGTTCAATTATTTGTATTTCTGTCCCTCTTTAACACATAGTTCATTTTTGTTTGTTTACATCTTTGATTACAAAAACTTTGGTTCTAGTAATTAAAAGAATATGTGGTATCAATTCCAATAAGATAAGTCAAAGTCTAAACAACATTGGATTGAAGCATAGGGTATTAATATTGGCCTTATTCTCAACTCCATTAGTTTAAAGTTGATGAATAAACATGAGAGAAATTGAAAATATGATAATTTTTCTAATGAAATGTTGGCATTTACACCTCAAGAAGGCAAGTTATAAAGATTTTGGAGAAATTTTACCAAACTTCAAATTTGGGCCTATGAACAGGATTTAACAAAATAATTATAAAAGTCAGATATAGTATTTGTTAAAACAAACCTAATGTTGTATGGTGCTATTCTTCTTATGGACACATAGATGTACATGTATACTATATTTTGATGAGAAATTGATGCTTCATAGACACTGATATATAATTTCTAACAAATGGCCATATTTTCTATCAAGTTATTTTTTAAATTTCATTCACTGTGATAAGAGTCAATTTAAAAATCTTAATTTGAAAATAAAATTAGAAATAGGGGCTTTACTAGGACCTTATTTAACATACTCATTTGTTATATTGAATCTATATATATATATAAAGTGTAACTCTCTTAAAAAATTACTTGTTTGGCTTGTTTTATCATGTATAATCCACATAATTCTAGAATTATTAAAAAGTAAATTAAATACCATGACTTTAATCTGATAAATAAACATCCTCTTGTATGAACTTGTTTAAACTGAACGGTTCAATAGGTTATCAATCTTAAATCAATTTTAAAATCCTCTTGAAAATCATCTTTTACAAATAAAATGGCACATTTGCTAATTTGAAATGTCAATTTCATTTGGTGTTTAACATTGAAATGAACAGAAGCTTTCTATTTAAAAGACTGACTTCCAAATTTCATGGTTCAATGAACAGCAAAAAGGTTAGAGAAAATAATGAAAACTATAAAATAAATATTTTGTTTCATAATAGATATATGAATCCATCTATACATCTCTAATTTCAGGAAGTTAATTGTAGCATGATTATGTTAACTATCAACTTTACATTTACTCTTGTATAAAAGTGAAATTTTTCATCTTTAAAAGTAAGGGGATGAGAAATCAAATAATTTTTCAACATTATTTTTACATGTATGCTACATTGATATGTCATAAGTGAAAGAACTGAATTAAAAATCCTGCTTCATAGGTTGCCCTCCAGATGTATTTTGGTTTTTTCTCTGTATTGTCTCATTGGTGTATATACCGGTACCTTGAATTTCCTTAGCTACTCAGTTTCATAAAATATAAATTTGAATGTAACTGTTTACTTTCGTTTTGTGTTTTGTATATCATGTAGAGCTACTGGTACATGTGCACTGTACCTACATGCATGAACAGTATTTCCCGATATTTGCCAGTATTTCCCGGAAATTACCAGTATTTACCACTGGCATGGTCAATACCAGATACTAGTATTGACCGCTTTTTTGCCAACCTTGGATTTTATGCTAACATTTGCAATAAATTATTAGTAAAATAGACAATCTTATTAACAACAACTTACGTCCTCCACTGTGGCCGGTCCTGTTGATCGTAGTCGTAATGTCTGTTTTCCTGAACCTATATTACTACTGCCCTTTTTACTCTGCTTTTGTTCAACAAATGCTATAAAGGAGTTAAATTTTAAAATCAATTGAAAAGTCTCATGTGTATGCTGTAATTTAGTAAGAAAAAAACAAGAAAACATTTAAACAGAAAGTAATATATATGTAGAGTGTACAGAGGGTATAACATAAAATCCATGCACGTTCATATATACAGTGGACGTGACATTTGAACCTGGTCTTTAATAATTGTGTCTGTTACTTTTTTTTCCAGTTTTTTGTATCAGTCTACCGATTATTTGATACATTTACTGTAATACGACCCTTATCATTGCAGACTTTTATGAGATATATATTATTTTTGTTTCTATGGAAACCCTACTGTTTTCCAATCTTTTACAATTTACACAGTGTGACATGATCTGTTCGTGTTCTTTTAAGAATGTTACGATTTCACTGGTATTTGATCTTTGTTGGATTGACTGTCTGGCAGAGGATACAATAGCGGCATAGATAATGGTCATATTACCAGACAGTACAATCACATGCACAATCAAAGCCTCATGTTGATTTTCCTACTCCAACATTTATTGATGTTTGATAAATGACAGTGAAATATGCAATTTTATACATGTATGTATTGGTCTAAATAAATGCAAAAAAGACAATCATTTTCAAAAGGCATCAACCATTCCTCATTGATTTTAGGGGTTTTATTTGAGGTTTTTTTTCTCACCCTGTTTACAAGAAGTATATATATGGTTTATGGTTGTCCATCAGTCCTCGACAGACAATACAATTTGTTGTACATGTAACAGTTAGTCAAAAAGATAAAACCAATTGTCATGAAACTTTGTGGAATTGTTTACATCCTATGATGTATGGTCCCTTTAGATTTTATGTTTCCAAGTTATGGGATTTCTATCATAATTGACCAACTTTTTTACAATTTCAATCAAATAATGAAAAACAATCTGTTGTCTTTATAACAATACTGGAACAAGAGTTTATCTCAATCAATTTGTTTTCCTCTTTCAATTCCCCTCTGAAACATACTGTCAGAGAAAGTGAAAATGAAAATCCAACAATTTGAGAAAATATGAAGGATTGGTGACTTAGGATGTTTAGATTTTATTATTCTTTGATAGAATAGACGTTTTTTACTAAATGTCTTAAATTTCACACATAATTTCATTGATGCATGCAACTCTGCTATCAACATTTCCTATCGTGATCAAACAGGGAAAAGACAGGTATTTTCTTAGACCATTCATGGGTTATATATATGTTTACCTTTAATTAAATTGCAAATTTCATAGTTTGATTTAATTCATCCATGAAAATAAAATGTCCTTACTAGCGGATCTCATGATGAATGTGTTACAATTACTTCAGAAACAAATGCATCATCTGCATGTAAAAAACAAGACTTAATTCATCTTGATACATGTACTTTAAAAGACAATTTATCATCTGGTTTTACAAGTCAGATGACACTAGAGGAAAAGGAACTGCTTAACCCGTCAGAGCATCTTAGTTGGCCTTTGGGTGTTTGTGGCTTTCATGTACAATGTAGTTTAATGTTGAATGCTATTTATTTAGATGTAAATACAATAACATTATTAATATTGACTGCTCTATGTGATGTCAAATGTTATTTGTCAGTTTGCATTATATATTGCCATGGTGAATAATCATTCTGATAATGATTTTTTTAATTGTGGTATTTTCTTAAATTTGGAGCTACACAAAATGCAGAAAGGTCAACACCATGCATATATAGGTCTTGATGGCGCTGTAAAATATCCTTTTTCATAAATTATATTAAAAAATAACATTTAAAATATACAACTTCACTGCACTGACAATAGAAAATAAATAAACAAAATAAAATTTAGGTTTCCATACTTCACAACAAAACCATAAAAACACAAATTACCCAACAAGTCCGCTGCGTGCAACAAAAACAATGAAAATAATCCTTGAACTCTTTTTGGAATTTATTTCCTCAAATTTTAGCAATTTATGCAAACTACAAATCTATTTTTTATCCACAGTGCAGAAAATGTTAATAAAATTATAAAGTTAAATTTAACATGAACATGATGAATACAAAACAAAGGAAATATTTTTTTTTACATTTAAATATCACAAGTTTCCTTGTATATATATATACAGACAATGTCATTTACACACTAGTACATCATGTATATTTTACTTACATTTCTATAAACAAGAAAATCAGGAAAAAAACTTTGAAAGGAAAAACCATTTTAAGCGACATGTACAAAAAATTCATCAATAGGCTTTATTATTATAAACTATATACATTACATATATGTACTTACAAAATCCGGACTTCATTGGTTCCACAACTCGAATTGTAAAAGTAGTTCCTTTCTGAATTTCTTTTAACATTTTTGCCACTTCAAAGTGCCGACATCCGACCAAACTTTTCCCATCTATTTTTTCTATATGATCACCCAGACTAACAAGCGGACATTTATCCATAATACTGTTTTCTTTTATACGTTTAATAAAGGCATATCCTGCACCATTGTCTGTGATAGTTAGTCCAAGAGCATCCTCCGATTTTGTCACCTCACATTCTTTTGGTTGACCTCTTACATGAGCAAAAATGAAATCTTCTAATCCAATTTGACCTCCAAGAAGTCGGGACATATCTACTTTATGTGTATTTAACGTACAAAATAAAATCTGAAAAGAAAATAAGAACTTATAGTTCTATTTCAATATTCAAGACATGGCCTGCTCTTCTTCTGTCTGAAAAACCCTTCAGTTATGGGACACCAAGATATTCAGCATATTGTATTTCAAGAAGAATTTGCCATCACATGTTTTGTTCTACTGAGAAAAGTAAATATGAGGATGTGATAGTGACAGTTTCCATGGGACACAGATGACCTTGCAAATAAAGTTATAAAGGGACACAACTTTTAACAGAACAGTAATAGGGTTATAAGGGATGCTACCCAAATTTGTTCTTGATCTAAGTTATGGTAAAAGACATTGTGTATTCATGTAAGTTTAGTAACATTTTGTTGAGGCAAACTTGAGTTAGAAAACAGAAACGACAACTTCAGCAATTTTTCCATTTGAAAAGGGACATAACTCTAGAACAGTTAGCGTGAAACCACCAAATACAAACTTGATCTGTATTTTGGGGTTATAAGCATTTTGTATAAGTTTCATAACATTTGGTTGAGGCAAACTAAACGAAAAACTTAGCATTTTTCATTTGTAAAGGGCATAAGTAGAGAATGGTTAAAGTGACACCACAAAAAGTTCATGGAAGACTGACAAAGCCCAGATGTTTCTGTGTTACAATTTTGGGGTAACAGTGCATTTTCAAGTCCCATATAAATGAAATTTAGAAATGTATGAAGGAAACAAGGTCCAAAAGACCAAAACAGTACTGTACAGATGTAAGCCACAAAAGGAGACATAAAGACGATCAATATACCATACTGTTGTAAGTTAAGAGATGGTTCTGCAATTAACTACATTTGTACACTATTATTATAGACATAAATCATAAACTACAAACATGTATCAATTTGTCAAAAAACTGATATCTAAGCAAAATATTTTTATAAAATAGCATAGCAAAAAATGATTAAGTGATACAAGCACAAAATATATTTTGTTTTAAAATTGCTTTTTGAGTTGTTGTCAAATTTGCATTATGTCATATGTATGGAAAAAGTAGTCATAACCTACAATTTATTTTAACATCCATTGACAATTGTATATTGTACATGTAAAAAATATATTTGAAGAAATTGAATGCTATAATCAAACCTTATAATCAAATACATATTCAGATAAGTAGTTTCTATCGCCATAGAAACCTATACTAGATAATAGTATATAATAATATACCCAGACATTATATACATTTATGCATGTTATGTGTATATTTTTGTTTCAGCACAAATCAATATTAATTGTATTGGAATTTTTTGACACAGACAGTTCAATCATTAAATTTTCCTTTTCTATAATACCATCTACATGTACAAATATAACCAATTACAATGCACTCAAAAGGTACACTAAAATTACATGAATTATAGAATAACTCACCTAACAATTCAAATATTTTGAAAATAAAAAAATTACTAAACAACACATTATTTCACAAGTATGTGTAGTAGACATATAAATTAATATAGTGTTGTTTGCCTTGGGCAATTTAGTCAAAGGATTCCAAATTTGAATTTTAATACTTGGATTAGTTTTTCTACAATTAATTTTCATTGTTCATGTTGTGGGCATTGAATAATCATGCACTTTCTAATAAAGTAAGTTCTGTAATATGATATAAGGATGTCAGTAAGTATTTATGTTTGATACTTTTATTTATCGGTCGTCCCACTGTCTATGCCACTCTGCTCAGCTTTTAATAACATTGCTTATAACAGCTTTGTGACATTGAATACATTGACCCAGCCTTGATAACTTTGACCCGGTCACCCAGACATATCAGCAACATCATAATGATTGAACCAACATTGAAATGTTTGACCCGAAATTATAATTAATAAAGCTGTTGCAACATCACAAACTATACATCTACATCTACCATTGGCTACTGTATCTTCTGTTTATATTCCCAATGTTCACCCTGTGTATTCAACAATAAGATCATGCTTTTTTAAAACTGCTTACATGTACATTTGTACATTGTACAATGTATCTCACCTTTACAGAAAAATGACAGAAGTTTCTCGAAATCCATTGGAGATGCACTGATTGATATTTTAATCTGGGAAAACATATCCTTACCTACATTAGTTGAAATTTGTCAATGAACTACATAACATGAATATATGTAGCTTTCAGCAACTACAATGTACCACTCTCCTCTTCGACTGATTCTTTGAGTATTTAATCTTTTTGTACAGATCTGATGAGTGAAGCACTTTCCAAATGGTTTTCACAGTTCCTTTTCATGTGACACTACTGTCCTAAGCTAGCATTGTTTTAGTGTACATAAAGTTTTTGAATTTCTTTCTATTTCTTTTTCTAGTGTAGGAACCTTTAATAATTTGACTTGTCATTTCAGGGACTTCCATGCAGGAATCTGATGTAAAGTAGTTGTCGTTTATTTATGAAATTTAAACGTGTTTCTCTGGTTTTTTATATAGATTAGACCCTTGGTTTTCCCGTTTGAATGGTTTTACACGAGTAATTTTGAGGCCCTTTATAGCTTGTTGTTCAGGTGAGCCAAGGCTGTACATTGACCTATATAATGGTCACTACTTTTTCAAATTGTTTTTTTGGATGGAGAGTTGTCCCACAATGTATAGATCTATCATGTCTATGATGTATCTGATGATGTAATTTTTTTTAATGGAAATTGGCCAAATATGGTAAATCACGGGATTGCAGTTTTAATTAACTCTTGAACTTATCAATTTTATTCTTTTTTTATCCCTTCTGAATGCTAAAATAACAACAAGATCGATTTTTTTGTGCTACAGTGTCACTGTGTTGATATGACAAAATCAGCTAATGCGTGATATGACAGGGCGCATGGACACCACTGTAAATACATTTGTGTAGTATGTTATGGTCCAAATTTTCATTAAGGCTAAGATATCTAGTGGCAAGAGTTCTGAGACAGTTTCAGAAAATGATGCTTACTGGTCATATATATATATTGTAAAATGACCTATTTTGATTTTGATCTTGTAGAGTTTGATATTCACTCCAAGACAACTTTAGACATTTCAAACTGACAAAAGTTTATTTACCTCTGAAACTGGCATGTCATAGCAATCAGCTATTTTCTGGTATAATTCTTTAACGTTTGTAAACCCGGAAATAATTCCTGTTGGACTGCCATGAGCTTGTTGACAATGAAAAACAAGCTTTGGTCTTGGTGGTTGTGGTGGAGTGTCATTCTTCTGAACAACTGGTGGCTGCTGTTTTGATGTACCATTTGTTTCAGGCACACTGTTGGTTTCTGCTGCTGGGCGGGGCAAATCATTTTGCGTGGAATTTTGTGTATAATCCGCTAAATTGTCCTTACTTTTAGACTTCTTGCCGAATATTTTATGCATGTTTAAGTATTAAATGTATATAAATCACTGGTATTGGATATTTTAAGCCAGTCTAACCATCAATAAAAGCTATATATTCCTTAGTTATATTGGTTTTTACACCTTTGTAATGTGACATAGGTAAAGCGGAAGTTATACCTGTCTATGGGATTACATAGTCGATTACGAAAAAACGTCATTTCCGGTTCGACTCACATCGATCGAACCTGCCTTCTTTTAAAAATTTAATATGAAATCAACATTTTGTCAAATACATGTAGGCTGAAACCGATATATACTGCTCTACAGGAAATAAATTCTTTGAAATTTAAAATGTTATCGAAATCCATATTTTACATTGTCATTTCTGTTCTCATTTACCTGAATCTTATAATTTGTTGTGATTGATACTCCCAATAATCAATAGCTAATACCTTTTTCAAAGACAGGTGTTTATTTGTTTATTATTATTTGCCAGATGATCAACATACCATTAACCCCAAAAATTTAAGTGATAAATAGTTATCAAAGGTACCAGGATAATAATTTAGTACGCCAGACGCGCGTTTCGTCTACATAAGACTCATCAGTGACGCTCAAATCAAAAATATTTAATAACCCAAACAAGTACAAAGTTGATGAGCATTGAGAATCCAAAATTCCAAAATTCCATATAACACAGTGGCGATCGAAACATGTCTGGAAATTTTGTGAAATAATAGAAAACGTGTCAGTGACATCACGATAATCAAAATGTACACGGAAGGTCAAATACAAACTGATTAAAAAAAAAAAAATTTAAACTAATTTTATCAAGATACTTTATTTCTTGATTGACAACATATTTGTTATATTTAGAGGACGTGGATCAACAGACTCTGACGGTGTCGGCATTCAATGGGAACCAATTGTGCACCTCTTTTCACCGACTTATTCCTTTATTATTTTGAGGCTGTCTTCATACAAGAAGAAAGATAAGAAAATAGCAATATCCTTTTACTTTACTTTCCGATATATAGATGATGTTCTCTCATTAAATAATTCAAAAGTGTGCCGATTGCTATGATGCATATATGATGAACGCATCTATATATCCTATGGAGATAAAGGCCACAACAGGGACAGTTAAGTCTCCCACATATCTGACTTACATCTAGAAATTTACAATTAGGGTCGACTTGAAAACAAAACTTTACGACAAAAGAAATGATTTCAGCTTCCCAATTGTGACCTTTCCATTTCTATGTAGCAACATTCCAAGTTAGCTGTGCCTGCAAACAGATCGAGTATATCTCCAACTTATTACGATATTTTCGGGCTTGTATTTCCTATCATGATTTCCTCGATAAAGGATTGCTGCTCACACGGAAGCTATTTTAAAAACCAAGAGATTCAAATGGTAAAAATGAAATCATCCCTTCGATAAATTTTACGGAGACGCCTTGCACTGTATCCGACACGCTAAACCACTCGGCCACCTAGGCTTCTGACTAAAAAAAGGTTTCGGTGGCCGGGTGTGACCTTTCCTCGTCAGTTTTAATCTAGCGTCGTAATACAGTACCGTGATGATATATAAGGCATGAAGATGGAATTGTATACAGATTAGCTGAATTATCTATTGTAAATGATCCTACAAATTAATGTAATATACAGTTACGGATATCTCATAGCTGAGTTCGAATCCTGGCGAGGGAATTCGAAGAACAAAAAAATTGCAAAAGCAAGTTTACAGATTTAACATCGTTGGGCTTATGTTAAGAAGAATTCAATCTAATCAAAATATAGATCTCCGATTTCGTTATACTACGTTACTAAAGAAAAATATGGATCTCCGATTTCGTTACACTACGTTACATTATGTAGTAACGTAGTGTAACGAAATCGGAGGTCTATATTTTAATTAGACTAGAACACACCCGTGAAATCGCGGGCATATACAGCTTATGAACTGTTGTAGGATGATTTTTTTTGTAAAAGATATTATGTATGGAGAATAACATAAAAGGTATCTCCCTTTTTCCAAAGTCCGATATTTGTTTCCTTTCTGTTAAATTCAATTATATTCGTGTTTCTGGCCTACGACCACAATTCTTCTCCTTTGCCACAATGCTTCTTTTAGTAAAAGTCAAATCAAATTAAAAATTTGCACCGTTTCAAACATAAAATAAATGTAACTGCTAGTATATATACCCTTATTAGTCTAAAAAATATGCTTCTATGACAATCCATCAGTACTTTTTTTTGGAGAGCCTTATTAACATGCCAATGGTAGGATTTGAATCATGTATAAATGACTAACTAGAACACACCCGCGAAATCGCGGGCATATAGAGCTTGTGGACTGTTGAAGGATGATTTTTTGTAAAAGATAGTATGTATGGGAAATTTCATAAAAGGTATCAAAAGCTTTCTTCCTTGTTCAAAAGTCCGATATTTGTTTCCTTTCTGTTAAATTCAAATATGTTCGTGTGTGTGGCCTCAGACCACAATTATTCTTCTCCTTTGCTACAATGCTGCTTTTGGTAAAAGTCAAATAAAATTAACAATTTGCACCATTTCAAACATGAAATAAATCTAACTGCTTATATATAAACCATTATTAGTCTAATAAAATATGCTTCTAGGACAATCCGTCAGTGCTTTTTTTTCTTTTGAGAGCCTTATTAAGATGTCAATGATAGGATATGAATCATGTATAAATGACTAAGGCTAATTTGAGGGGTGGCCAGAGGGGTCCTGATCCCGAAATCCCGCGCTTAAAACCATGAAATCCAAAGATGCAGAATTAAAAGAAATGCATATCCTGAAATCATGAAATCGAAAAATTATATTCCCGGATCCAGTAAGGATCAATCCCAAATCCCGATCTTAAAAACACTCGATCCCTACGCCCCGAAAAATGCTCGCCTATTTTTATTCTCTACCTTACTTTCATTTTTGCAAAATCACTATTTTCCCTTTCAACAATAAACTTTATGCCCCATTTATGGTCATTATGTTTTTAGGCTAGTCCGTCCGTTCGCTCGTGCGTCCTTCCGTCCGGGTCTGTTCCGCTTCAGGTTTAAGTTTTTGGTCGAGGTAGTTTAAGATGAAATTAAGCTGTACGACCCCTTTAGTAGTAAACATTTCAAAGAAAACAGTAGACAGAAACAGGGCCGACTTTCTATACTAACATGGAAAGTCCCTGACAGAATACAGATAGTCTCTATATATTAAAGTAGTATAATCGTAGTTTACATGTAGATAAACGCGAAAAATAATTGTCTTCTCTAAGGAGGTATAATGGTTGTGGTTCTTGCGATCTAAACACCATGAAACGCGAAAAATAAGTGTTCTCTATGAGGAGGTATAATAGTTGTGATTCTTGCGATCTAAACACCATATGGAGAACGCTCTGAATGGCTTATTATTTTCTCTCCATTTTTGTTATCCATCATACGATTGGTTGCACTTGTGTCAAATATATATATATTCAACTGGTATGACCCCTTAAAGATCCTTAAATAGTAAACACTTCAAAGAAAACAGTAGATAGAGAATACCGAGAGTCTCTATATATTTAAAGTATAGTAGTTTACATATAGATAAACGCGAAAAATAATTATTGTCCTCTATAATGAGGTATAATAGTTGTGGTTCATGTGATCTCAACCCCATGCTATGGAGAACGCTCTGATTGGTTTATTCATTTTTCATATTTAGTTATCTATCATACGATTGGTTGTATTTGTGCATCTTTCAAACCGGAAATATAATAGATGACTAAAAGTTAGTCCGATGACGGAATGATGTCCGGACTCCCTTTTGTCGTTTTTCTCCCAAAATAACTCAATCTGAATAAACATAAGAATGGATGACAAATGCGACTATGCATGTTACCTATAGGACACAGAGGCATGATCATTGATTTATTATGGAAGGAAGAGAAGCGACACCAAAAATTAGGTCTTCTCGTTTAATAGTATAGATACCGACTAAGGCTAATTTGAGGTGTTGTCGATCGGAGGGGTCCTGTTCCCGAAATCCCGGGCTTGAAACCATGAAATCCCGAGATGCAGAATTTAAAGAAATTAATATCCCGAAATCGAAAAATAATTATATTCCCGGATCTCGTTATGATCAATCCCCAAATCCCGAGCTTAAAAACACCCGATCCCGACGCCCCGAAAAATGTCCTGCCTCCCTCTAATCTCTACCTTACTTTCATTTTTGCCAAATCACTATTTTCCCTTTTAACAATAATTTTTTATGCCCCAATTATTGGCATTATGTTTTCTAGTCTGTGCATCTGTGCGTTCGTTTTCGTTTGTTCGGTCGTCCGTCCGTCCGTCTTGTCCGTCTGTCCCACTTCAGGTAAAAGATTTTGGTCGAGGTAGTTTTAGATGAAGTTGAGCATGTTTTACTTATTTTAATATATATGCAAGTGGTATGACCCCTTAAATAGTAAACATTTCAAACAAAACAGTAAACAGAATCAAGAACTTTCTATACTAACATAGAAATTCCCTGACAGAATACAGAGAGTCTCTATATATTAAAGTAGTATAATCGTAGTTTACATGTAGATAAACGCGAAAAATATTTGTCCTCTCTAATGAAGTATAATAGATGTGATTTTTGCGATCTAAACACCATGATATGGAGAACGCTCTACGATTGGTTGGACTTGTGTCACATGTTTTACTTTTTTTTAATATAAATGCAACTGGTATGACCCCTTAAATAGTAAACATTTAAAAAAAAAGTAGACAGAATACAGAGAGTCTCTATATATTAAAGTAGTAAAATCGTAGTTTACATGTAGGTAAACGTAAAAATAATTGTCCTCTCTAAGGAGGTATAATAGTTGTGGTTCTTGCGATCTAAACACCATATGGAGAACGCTCTGAATGGCTTATTATTTTCTCTCCATTTTTGTTATCCATCATACGATTGGTTGCACTTGTGTCAAATATATATATATTCAACTGGTATGACCCCTTAAAGATCCTTAAATAGTAAACACTTCAAAGAAAACAGTAGATAGAGAATACCGAGAGTCTCTATATATTTAAAGTATAGTAGTTTACATATAGATAAACGCGAAAAATAATTATTGTCCTCTATAATGAGGTATAATAGTTGTGGTTCATGTGATCTCAACCCCATGCTATGGAGAACGCTCTGATTGGTTTATTCATTTTTCATATTTAGTTATCTATCATACGATTGGTTGTATTTGTGCATCTTTCAAACCGGAAATATAATAGATGACTAAAAGTTAGTCCGATGACGGAATGATGTCCGGACTCCCTTTTGTCGTTTTTCTCCCAAAATAACTCAATCTGAATAAACATAAGAATGGATGACAAATGCGACTATGCATGTTACCTATAGGACACAGAGGCATGATCATTGATTTATTATGGAAGGAAGAGAAGCGACACCAAAAATTAGGTCTTCTCGTTTAATAGTATAGATACCGACTAAGGCTAATTTGAGGTGTTGTCGATCGGAGGGGTCCTGTTCCCGAAATCCCGGGCTTGAAACCATGAAATCCCGAGATGCAGAATTTAAAGAAATTAATATCCCGAAATCGAAAAATAATTATATTCCCGGATCTCGTTATGATCAATCCCCAAATCCCGAGCTTAAAAACACCCGATCCCGACGCCCCGAAAAATGTCCTGCCTCCCTCTAATCTCTACCTTACTTTCATTTTTGCCAAATCACTATTTTCCCTTTTAACAATAATTTTTTATGCCCCAATTATTGGCATTATGTTTTCTAGTCTGTGCATCTGTGCGTTCGTTTTCGTTTGTTCGGTCGTCCGTCCGTCCGTCTTGTCCGTCTGTCCCACTTCAGGTAAAAGATTTTGGTCGAGGTAGTTTTAGATGAAGTTGAGCATGTTTTACTTATTTTAATATATATGCAAGTGGTATGACCCCTTAAATAGTAAACATTTCAAACAAAACAGTAAACAGAATCAAGAACTTTCTATACTAACATAGAAATTCCCTGACAGAATACAGAGAGTCTCTATATATTAAAGTAGTATAATCGTAGTTTACATGTAGATAAACGCGAAAAATATTTGTCCTCTCTAATGAAGTATAATAGATGTGATTTTTGCGATCTAAACACCATGATATGGAGAACGCTCTACGATTGGTTGGACTTGTGTCACATGTTTTACTTTTTTTTAATATAAATGCAACTGGTATGACCCCTTAAATAGTAAACATTTAAAAAAAAAGTAGACAGAATACAGAGAGTCTCTATATATTAAAGTAGTAAAATCGTAGTTTACATGTAGGTAAACGTAAAAATAATTGTCCTCTCTAAGGAGGTATAATAGTTGTGGTTCTTGCGATCTAAACACCATAATATGGAGAACGCTCTGATTGGCTTATCTATTTTTCATTTTTGTTATCTATCATACGATTGGTTGTATTTGTGCATGTTTCAAACAGGAAGTCTTATCTCTGACTAAAAGTCAGTCTGATGACGGAATCATATCCGGACTCCTTTTTTGTCGTTTTTCTCCAAAAATAACTCAATCTAAATACTCATAAGAATAGATGACAAATGCGACTATGCATGTTACCCACAGGACACAGAGGCATGATGATTAATTTATTGTGGAAGGAAGAGAAGCGATACCAAAAATGAGGTCTGGTTTAATAGTATAGATTGTGAAGAATTACATATATTGAATGTGTTGTCAGCCTTGTATCACTATAACTGCTGGTGATCCGATTGATACATCTGTTGTAGAGTTGTCACTGGGTCGTATATATACGTACTTATAATATATTCATAATTACTCTAAATATCACCACAATAAAATAAAATCTGCAAAATGAAAGCAAATTGGTGTTCTTCCCTCGCCGGGAATCAAACTCATGGTTACCGAATGGCATATCAACACAACACCGCCTGCACTGTGTCCAGCGCTCTAGATCCCTCGGCCGCATACACTGAACTAAAAATTCAGATTGTATTGGCCTAACCTGGCAAACTGGCCCAATCTTTATACTTCGTTCATAATATCTATTCCTATAATCCAATACTGTCAGCGTTAGCAATTGATCAGTGAGCCAGGACGACCCCATGCTATTAGTGGCCTAGTTATCTTTAATCGTCAGCAGAATCTAAGGTTGTAACACAGTACATGGTATGTTAGGCATGAAGGTGGAAGATTTAAAAACACATATTATATTAAAAATTACTCTATAAAATAGCACCGCAACAACGTTAAATCTGCAAATATCTGCGAAAGCAATGATTTGTTCTGTCCTCGCCAAGATCATTGGACTCGTGCTATTTGGAAATCGAGACAACACCGCCTGCATATATACTGAGACTACTATAACACAGTATATAGTAGTCTCAGATATATATAATTATTTTCTGTGACTGTATCTTACATTAGTTTGTAGGATCCTTTACTTTATAGATAATTTAGCTGATCTGTAAAAATAACATCTGCATGCCTTATATATCATGTACTGTAGAACGACGCTAGATTAAAACTGACGTGGAAAGGTAACACCGGCCACCGAAAGCTTAATTTTATATGAAACCCAGGTGGTCGTGTGGTCTAGCGGACAGCTACAGTTCAGGCGATTTGGTGTCACGATATCTCAGTAGCATGGGTTCGAATCCCGACGAGGGAAGAACCAAACTTTACAGATTTAACATTGTTGGGTTCACCCAACAATGTTAGATCTGTAAATTTGCGAATATATATATACATATATATATATTTCTTCTGGAGATCCTTTTAAGTGTGAGTTCATAAGAAGAAAAAACTCGATAGATAGAAGCACCATTGGTTCCAACAGGAGTGCCAATTGTCTTCTTAACTATCGTGTTTGCAAGAAAGATTCACCAGTTACTTACTACATTTACATTGAAAATTTAACAGTTTTGGGAAATTCAAAATACGCAAAAATACCGAACTCCAAGGAAAATTTAAAACAGAACGTAAAAATAGCAAAATCCAAAGCTCAAACACATCACACGAATGGAAAACAACGATCACATTCATGATTTGGTACACGCATTTCCTTATGTAAAATATGGTAGATTGAACTTGCATGGATTTATAGCTAGCTAAAACTCTCACTTGTATTCCGTTAAATAGACAACAATGTTTGATATTGTTTTAACAAAATTACATATTTGTTTTTCGTTCATTTTTTTTACATATATTAGGCCGTTAGTTTTCTCGTTTGAATTGTTTTACATTGTCTTATCGGGGCCTTTTATAGCTGACTATGCGGTATTTGCTTTGCTCATTGTTGAAGGCCGTACGGTGACCTATAGTTGTTAATGTCTGTGTCATTTTGGTCTTTTTTGGATAGTTATCTCATTGGCAATCATACCACATCTTTTTCTTTTTTATTTATATAATAGGTAAAATAGTAAAAAATATGGGTAAAACAGTCAACATTTTGTTTCTCTTAATCACTATACAAATACAAATAAAAGAAGAGTGTAATAGATATAAGAAGAAGTGGTATGAGTGCCAATGAGGCAACTCTATCCATCTCAGTCACAGTATGGTCTTAAACAAGGAACCTTGGCTCACACCAAACATCTTTAAGTATTGTTGTGTATATGTTCTTTTTTAATGTAGTCTCAGTACCTAATTCCTTTGTCAAGCAATTAGACTAACATGATTTACAAACAAAAACTCTATCGTTTGTGGAGAAAACAACATTGTTTGCATGGATGTAGGACAAATGCTTAGCAATATTTGTGTCTTTGAAAACAGATGTAGCATGGCATAAGACCTTTTTAAATTTTGTTATATTTGTAACAACGACTGCACAGCCATATATATATATAATTCATTTGGGATTCAATGAATTGAAGTACTAGCTAATTACTTATTATGAAACTCTAGTGGATAATTGTTGACAGTCATTTATAGAATAGCACTCTCAGATCTGTACCTTGTGTCTTGTATTTTGGGATGTACAAGTACCCGGTCAAGCCCACTCTGTATGGTGTTTTTGTTAGATTTATTTCTTTTTGTATCCAGTGATAAGCTAAGCCTTATTTTACAGCCGATTAAAATCAGTATGTTTTTGGTTAGCTTGCTTGCTAGCTGAACCGTTAAATCATTATTATGGTAGGTAAACTATCCTCCTTTTAAGAGTAGACTAGTACGACAGATAACCAATCTATCTATATGTTGGACTAGGCTACTTCGAAATAGGTTAGTATACCCGAGTTGATAATGACTTCACGGTTCAGCTAACAAGCAAGCTAATCAAATATATTACCATTGCCTACACACTCAATGAAATCGGCTGTTACGGATTTTTTTTATATATTCTTATGGTGTACTGTTACACTACTGTCCCATGTAAGAAGGAGGGTTGCATGGTCACCCGCTAACATTTCCAACCCCAATTCTGTATGTGCCTGTCCCAAGTCAAGAGTCTCTAATTCAGTGCTTGTCGTTTGTTGTTGTGTTTCATTTTCGTTCATTATTTTGTATATGATTTATGCCGTTAGTTTTCTCGTTTGAATTGTTTTCCTATTTTCGTTTCGGGGTCTCCTATAGCTGACTTTGTGGTATGACCTTTGATCATCGTTGAAGGCCGTACGGTGACCTATAGTTGTTAATGTCTGTGGCATGTGGTTCTTGTGAAGAGTTGCCTCATTGGCAATCATACCACATCTTTTTTATATATATATAAAGAGACATTTATTGTCGAAATCCGGATCTGGTGTACAAAACAGATATTGACACGTTATGTTTGTGGCATAACATCTTGGACAAGTTTATAATTTTCTGTTTAGTATTACAGATTGAGATTAAGATCCATTTTGTTACATCTTGTGATAAATTTTATTTGGTAATCGCCAATGGCAGTCAGCAGGGTTAAAGAACATCAGTTGTTCGACCTGTTAGTCAAATGCGTTTTGTTTAAATATACTTTTTCACATTTTTTTTTGGTCTTTTGGAAAATGTTGTTTGTGCTGTATTGATATCCGTCTACAACGAAATTTGGTTTACATGCACACGACGTATAATATCGGTTTTTAACCAACGCAATCGTAGTTTTCATTTTAGACTTCATTAAGTATATATATTTATACAACTCGTCTAAACATCAACCCAACAATGTTAGATCTGCAATTTTTTTGTTCTTCGCTCGCCGGGATTCCATGCTATTGAGATATCGTGACAACAAATCGCATGCACTGTATCCGGTGCGCTAGACCACACGACCACCTTGGCTTCACAATAATAAAGATTTCGGTGGCCGGGTGTTACCTTTCCTCGTCAGTTTTAATCTAGCGTCGTATTCGTAATACAGTACATGATATATAAGGCATGGCGATGTTATTGTTACAGATCAGCTCAATTATCTATAGTAAAGGATCCTATATATAAATTAATGTAAGATACAGTCACAGAAAATAATTATATTTATAAGTACGTCTGAGCCAGTGACATCTCTTTAAGGGCATACGATACAGTTTTGATCCTGTATTTACAAGTTCATGAAAATTTGCATATAGGCTATTTTTTTACCTGATTTAATCAAATATGTAATAAAAAATATACCTTCATGTGCTACTTTTTGAGTAAAATGAGGGCGAAATTTTGTATATTTGCTCGAAATTCAGATTTGTGGCCGTAATTTCTTTTTCGAAAGAAAGACATAACTTTTTTGTTATAAAAGATAAAAACAAATTGTTTTTTGTTAAATTATCGGTAATTTCTGTATTTTATAAATATCTTTAAAAAATATGCAATTTTTTATTCAGAAATAACTCATATTTATCAAATATTCATTAATTGAGGAAAAAACGTAATTTTTTACTGCATGTTTATCACAATTAAAAAAAATCCTCTATTTACAGTTTTGTAAAATTTGGGTCACATAATCTCCCCGCAAAATGAAACCAAATGCCGTTTTGAAAAATAGGGATACATGAACTCGTTTTCAAATTAAATCAGTTTGAATGATAAAAATCAGTCGAAAATTGCATCTTTTCCCAATATGTCACAGTTTGACGTCGCGAAAATAACAAATTACGTTAGCAACGTCATTACCGTCCCTGTAACTGTATCGTATGCCCTTAACATATTTATCCATCGGATAACCAGCAGTGATGGTGATACATGGCTGTGTATATTACTATATTATGTATATACAACTTGTCTAAACATCAACCCAACAATGTAAGATCAGTAAATTTGCTTTCGCAAATATATATATAAGTACGTCTGAGCCAGTGACAACTCTACAACAGATTTGTATATAAATACGTCTGAGCCAGTGACATCTGTACAACAGATTTATCCATCGGATCACCTTTATAAATATATCTGATCAAGTGACGTCACAACTCTACAATAGATTTATTCATCCGACCAATTTTTTTCCCAAAAAGGGGGGACAGGGTGTACGATCTCCCTTTTTAGGAAAAAAAATGGTTGCTTATATAGGGAATCATGGAAGCGTGACTGGAGCGGGCCCCCTCTTATGAAAATTTCTGGATCCGCCACTGTGGGGCCTTGGCCCCCTGCCCCCTAAATCCGCCTCTACTTATGATGCTATAATATTTGTTACTCTTATCGGATTTTGTCTAATGCTTAGTTCGTTTCTGTATGTGTAACATTTTAATGTTGTGTCGTTCTTCTCCTTTTTTATTTAATATGTTTCCCTCAGTTTTAGTTTGTAACCAGGATTTGTTTTTTTAATCGATTTATGAGTTTCGAACAGATGTATACTACTGTTGCCTTTATTTATGTCGTTAATTGCAAATCCCTTTTCATAAATGGGACCTTCCTAATTAGACTATTTACCGGGTTTGGAACAACACTAGAACACAACGGATGCCACATGTGGGGCACTGAGGATATTCCTATAGCTCTGAAGCACCTGAGACCACCACAAGTTATTGGTGGGGTTCGTGTTGCTTATTCTTTGGAAATTTCTATTGTGTGCTTTGTCTACTATTATTTGTCGGTTTGTCTTTTTAGCCATGTTCTTGTCAGTTCATTTTCGATCTATGAGTCTGAATGTCCCTATATGGTATCTTTTCCCCCTCTTTTTATATGTCCCTTGTCTGAAAAAAATGATTCAATCACAAATACATTTGAAAATATTTGATATTATCAAAACTTGAGGAAGACAATTAACGGAATGGATATTTGACCATCATTACCATGGACACATCTAAAGCTTTCGATTGATTATTTTTGACGAATTCAATATTTGTCAGCTTTTTCATAAAGCTAACTTTTGTCACGCTTCGCTGAATGGTATGCAGTGATTGGGTAAACCTAAAAAGGTTCCGAAACAACGGAAGCGCATATTATTTTTGTTGCACGTCACATTTGAAATTTCGCAGGCACTTTACAAACGAATTTTACAGTATGGCAAGTACAAATGCTTCATGGGAAGTTGTGGGAAAAGGGAAAAAGACTAAAAGTCAAATTCCCCATCTAACTAGACAGGATAAGAAGAACTTTGTGGATAACATGCCCAGAATTGAGGCAAATGGTAAGTTTTAGCACAAGCCGGTTCTCGTGAATTTGAAATTGAAAAAAATGACATCTATATCTTTGCTATCCCAATTTGTAATTCGAAATCAAGAAAGAAGGAAAGGAATAGGATGTTTGCCGACAAGTTCGTTTGTTTAATTATTCGGTTCATTGGATTTTTTTCGTAATGCGTTGGAGTAAAAGCTACACTACAGGCTATAGTATAAATTTTTATGTCAATGGAAAATTGACGTACCGACTTCACAGAAATCACTAGTCCAAGTAATTATTAAGTCTGGCAAGGCTATTTTATTTTCTTTCTGTGACGTTTTCCTATAGCCTTGCCACACGTCACAATTATTTTGACTTAGAAATCACAAAAAAGAAATCACAAAAAAAAATAAGTGTAACTGTTAGCTCATATTCAGTTTTAAAGAAGCATGCATATGATTTGTAATACATTACACCCTGCTATCATTTCATTTAGGTAAAAAGATTCAAATTTTCAGGTGAAAGCGGCCTCACATTTGGAATTTTGAAAGGATATTTCATACATTGTCATATATATGTACAAAACAATTATGTATGGCTAGTCTTGTATGATGTCTTGAAAGGTTATTATATTTTTTCTTTGACACCTTACATCAACGCAAGGCATCAAAGTAAAAATTTGAAATAGCCTACCAAGACGTCATAAGTATTTGGACTAAATGTATGGCCTATTATTTTGATAAGTAATTTTTTTCATTATTTTTAAAAACCTTCATCATGTTCAAAGTAACTAAATGGTGAACCCAAATATAATGTTTATCTATCTGACTCTACTTGTGATTGTATTCAGAAAAAAACATGCAGTCAAACCTACAGAATTTTATGAGTCAAGATGATAAAAGTTTTCTTGTTTGAATAGACATATTTACACATTTACAATGTAGTTCACTATATATATATACAGTTTTGGATTTACTCATTACTGGTTGAAGGCGGTACAGAGAACCAGGGATATCCATGACCTGTTTTATGATGGCGCGCCACCACCGTTAAAATATCTTCCACCTCCATCAAATGATCACCGCCGTTGTCAAAAATTTGTTTTGATATTTCTTGCTGCCACCAAATTTTGTTAGCATTTTTAATCAATTGCTTGTCTTTGCATAAGCCTTAGGCTTTTGTATTATAATCGAAAGGGTCCTCCTGATTACAGTTGTAACGCCTGAAGGATATTCCCATCAAGATCGCTAATCACTTGAACAGGTAGATCAACAAACCTTAAAGGAGAACAATTAATCAAGATAGACGATTGATTTATTGCATTATTTAATTACATATTAGAAAATGCAATTGCCAAATTAGATTTATAGATAAATTAATTTTGAAACCAGTTCAAAGAATTGATTGATTGTTAGTTGCTTAATGTCCATTGGTAAATATTTTATGCATGTTCAGGACAAGAAACCAGTTAAAAAAAAAAGAAAAAAAAGGGTTAACAAGTGGAACACATGCTTTTGTATTGGCTTACATAATCAGCATCCCCCTTTTTTAACCAAGTAAAAAATTTCATGCCAAATAACACAAGTTCGGCAAAACTGATAGTATTGAATCGCTCTACAAGTTAAAAAGTAAAAGCATAAATATCAAAATTGATAATCTGGAAAAATTTCATATCATTATTCTGAATTCATTTCGTAGTTTAAAATTAAATTGATTCATCTGTTTTCCGGTTTACATTCAGCATGTTCAGAATGTACAGATTCATGTTGCATAGTATTTAAGACGTCTGCCCTTCAAATCTCTTCAACCTTTTACAAACCGATATGAATTGTTTTATTGTTGAGGCTGCAAATGGGCAATACTGGTTCATGACTTCTGAATTTAACATTGTAAATTAAGATCCCCTCGATTTTTCAGGCTTAAGCAATTACCAAAATAGCAAGAAATCAACTTGAGAACCTTAGGAACAGTTATGGTCATTCTTAAATAAAGGGGAACCATGCAGGCTTGGCACTGTAATTGTTACAAATGACAAGAAATGAAAATATTGGTTATTCTACACTATAATGAAAATTCAAATAAATATACTTCAAATAAGCAATATATCAGCCTGTTTACCATTCCTTAGATGGAGGGATGAAATACTTTCCATTCAATGTGCTATGCCGTACAGTGTAGACACTGGGGTTCCTCCATAGTTTAATTTTCATCCATTGAGATCCCTGAGACCTATATTAATTGTTTATTTCTGTGTCATATTTTTTACTTAGTTGTCTAATTGGTAATCATACCACATCTTCTTATTTTTATACGACAGTTTATAAAATGGAAAAAGAAAAGCTTTATTTCATTTTAAATGACATCAAAAAGATTCATTTGGAAACTTTTGATTTCTTGGTAGTACAGTGAAACTTCTCTAAACCGGTCCCTCTTAATACCGGTTCTCCCTTCATACCGGCCAAAACCGCAAGTCCCGGCCGTCATGTATGCAAATAAACGGTCAGGTAACCTTATAAAACCGGCCACCCCTTTAAACCGGATACCGGCCGTTATTTGTGTAATCAAAATCAATAAAATATCACCTCATAAAACCGGCCTTCTCATTTGTAATCATTAGTCCATATATAATACTGTTATATAAACAAACAAGTTAATCCGGTCAATTAGACACCTGCATGGCCACAGAGTAGTGTTCACCTGTCAATGTCAAATCAATACCCGAATAAATTATGGGTTGAGAGATTTTGATCTTCACCCACGCTAATCAATGATGATAGTTAATTTTCATTAAATATTTTAGCTTGCCTACTTTATTTGATGATTTAAAATAAAAAAAATGGCAATATATAAAAAGAAATCGTAAATCGTTATCGTCGGGATAATATTTTGATGTTTCTCAAATCGTATTAGTTTATTAAAAAGCGTGTAGTATTAATTTGAGGTGTAGTGCTTTATTGTGTGTGAATTGCTGATGAAATAATATGAACATTGTATGGTACCAATGAGAAGAACTTTCTGTTTTCTATAATATATAATAATGATATTAAAATTGTTTTGTTATATAATTGCATTTTATTTGTTATTCCTGCAAAATAAAAAATAATAAAAATACAAATGATGTTTTAATATTTATTTCATAATCAATTTAGAATACAAAGCTAAATTTACACAACAAAATAAACTTAATTATTGAGGTACAATACATGGTAAAAAAAAACAAATGCACACATATTGAAGGGAAGTAACTCTTGTTAATTTCAAATTCATTAAACCGGCCACCCCTGAAAACCGGCCGAATCCCGTGGTCCGACGGGCGGCCGGTTTTGAGAAGTTTCACTGTACATGCAGGTTTGCAAGTTTTAATTTTGTTACATGTACATGATGTACTAGTTGTACATGTATGAGTTGATTAGCCAAGAATTATAAATGTATCCCTTTATTCATAGATACATGTAGAAATGGAAAATATAAATTAATTTCATTTTCCTGTCTCACCAACATAACAAGAAAACTTGATTACACATTTCTTTGTGACACATTTATACCAGTACTGAGATGTAAATGCTGAAAGGACATTTTATCATGCTTGATTTTATTTTAATATGTCAAAAAGCAAATAATACATTGAGAACCTATATTCAAAATGTGAAGAAATAAAGTTGATTTACTTGTTATTCATTTGTATTTGCACATTTGTATTTTTAATTTAGCTCCTCTTCAAGAGTCGACTACCATGTACCAAGCTTTCATAGAGAAAGAACTGAGAGCAAATGGAATTAATAATACCAAGACCTCACCAAAGGATACTTCTAACAAGAATGATAATAACAAGAAACCTAACCAACCAAAGAAAAAGAAAACTGACCAAGACAAAAAGAAGAAAGTTGTTACTTTAGAGGAAGCCATAAAAACGGTTAGTTGTAATTGTACTTTATTTCTATATAATGCCATTTCAGGCAAATGTTTTTGACTTTATATTCCTGTTAACTGCATGTAAATCAAGTTACAAGTTTCAACATCCAATAAGATATACAATGCATAAAGTATATATGTATTTACCATATTTCTATTCATATGATATTTTCACCACCCCAAAACAGAATATACAGTAGTGTCATATAAACTGTTGATTTTTAAACTTTTGAAGTATATAGATGCTGAATTTGTTGTATCTGCATGAAAGTTAACAAATAAAACAAAACATCATTGGGGTTATCGATCTTTGTATTCTTTAGACTGACTATTTAAAGTTATACATTTGAACTTGATTAAAACATTTTTTTTAATTTGACTTTTGATGTATTTTAGATAACTCAGGATGAAGTTTCATCTTTACTCACAATGACCCAGACAAGATTTCCTGATAGCATTGATGTTTGGCTGAAGGATCTAGCATCATTTCTTAACTTAAAACTTGAAGATGTCCAGGAAACAGCTGACCCTTTATTTACCGGAAAACCTAAAGGTAATGTGAAAATCAGTTCAATGCAGAAAAAAATTCACAATGCTAGAACATGTACTGTAGATTATGATTGAGCTTATCATGTTTAACTGGTAACAGAAATTATGTATTCTACTAGTTCTGCAAGTATACCTGTGTCAGTTTATCCTTTAAAGACAATAATAGTTTAACTAATTTGATGAATGCATAGTTGTTGCTTAGATATGCCTCATTTGGACTCTTTTGCATAGTTGTCTGATTGGCAATCCAACGAAAACATCTTATTTTACATAATGGCCAAAAGATTTGTATAGAAATATTGGTGGGTCTATAACCATGGACCATTTTTATGTGTAATAAATTATCTTTAAGGCATGTAAAAAAAAATTTAAGGGTTGAGGGGATGCAATATGACACTTACATGGACAAAATGAAGAGTTTCCTGAAATAAATATAAGATCTAACTAATTATTATGTATTACCAATGTTGTAGAATACCCAGCCAATAAACTGAACAGTAACTGCCAAGAGATGATCAGATGTACCATCAGTGAAGCTCCTGCTGAAACCCAGGAACACATGTTCTATCACTGTGTACAGATGATGTTAGAATCATCTAAAGGTAAATGTTCAATATTGTTTTAAACTTTCATTTAAAATATTAAATACATTGATGTCCAAACATGTACAGAAATACATACGGTAGGCTTTAAATTGTATTATAAAGTGATTCAAATCTTAGTGAGACAGTTACCCAACAACACAAGAATAACTAACAAAAAAGAAACATCTAGAGTTCAATTTCAGACTCAGTGGTAGTCTGGTAGAAATGTGTTCATATCAAGTTGACAGTAAAGAGTTAAAAAAAAGGATATGTTAACATTCACTCAGGGTTTATGCTAGGATTTTGAGGGCTTTAGTCACTTTTGCGCGCCATGAAAATCAAACATTTTTTTGTGTAACAGCAAGGGATGGTCAAGGATGTATGTTAATACTAGCTTCATCTTTGACTTTGTCAGATTTTAAAGGACTTGTAGGCATGACTGGCAGTCAGTATTGTATGATTTGACTGTATTGGCCCTTATTATGAAAGATTCTAACATGGAATGTGGAAAATTAGTTCACAATTTCTCTTCAGTTTGTTCCAGAGGACATTCCTGAACAACACAAATTGGAATCTTTTTTTTTAAACAAGGAATCACAGTAGAAATTAACTTGCAATGATTTTATCACTGCATAATCATTATCCTTATAAATCGTCTAAATCGATATCTGGTAATCATTTCTATTAAGTTGGAACGGTATAAAAACCTTTTTGGAACGAGTATAACGACTGAAAGGAGGTTGTAAACAAATTAAGAATAGATAACGTTTGCTACTTTCGGTTTTAAAATGAAACGAAAACGGGAAGTGACATGTGGATAGTAAATTCAAAACAAGTCTGGATTCATCAGGAAATTATCCTTTTTCGGCTTTTATTCCTTTAGTAAGAGATATATATTTGTCTCTCTCGTTTAATTGCTTCTAAATGATTTTGTTATTAATGTTTTTTTATCAGGGTCTTTAAATAGTTATAGGACTACTTTCACGCATGCCTAGCACAAAGTTCAGGAAGCACCTGTTTGACTCGTGAAGACAATTTGAGCGTTTTGAATAAAGCTTTCTACGAGTGTCAGGCTTTTTGGGAACACGGAAAAAACTGTTAGGGTTGTCTTTATCAAATCTAGTTGTACAATTAACAACACAACACTAAACAACCATCATTAATCAGTGTAATCCTGAAATGACATGTGACACTTTGTCGCATATGTAAACATCCGTTATATTGCCAACCAGTTGGAAAATCACGTGACTTGGTGACGTCACGGCGAACATTCCTATATATAATATTCTCTGATAATATTTTTTAAATGGAAATTGTCGAAAGTTTTTGATGGCAATTTATATCAATGTGACGAAAATGCGTTCAAATGACGAATCTACGACAAACGAACTTCAAGTTGTGATCATTTAAGAAATAATGAAATTCAAATGCGAACTGTCCGGGGGTAACAAATTATTTCGATCAAATGAAGAAACTATACTCCTGGTTGTTGAAATGACAACTGACTAATTTTCCTGGGGAAATAATTATAATGGTCAATTATGAGATTTAATAATAATTAACGGATAAGTGACCCATCGAATGGTGAAAAGCAGATTAGTTGTAATCACAACTTGTAACACCTGTTGAAAATGTTAAATACCTGGGGGCCATTAACTTGTCAAAAACTTAGACAGGTAGATTTATAGTATTTTAAATAAGAAAATATTTTTACACTTTCTAAATTTAAGTGATGAAATTGATTTGAAAAACTTTCGTCAATGCGAAAATCCTTTCGTTAATTACGAAAGTGTTGAGCGCTAGCAAAATCACTGATTCACTTTAGATCCTCGATACATATGTTTGTAATTTATAGATGGTTTTGATTTATCTACAAATTTAATTTATTGTCATAAATACTTGAATTTGTCGATATGCTAAAGCTCAATAGTTGATAGGAAATTAAGACTTTGTTAAACAATTTAATGTTGGTTCATCTACACCAGCTATTAAGATTGAAACCTAACAACTGATGATGAATTTTCAGCAGCTGAGTATGGAACGCACAATGCTTTTATGAATTTTTCAAAGCATTCTTTTGAAAATTAAAGATTATGATATGACATGTATGACAGCTTCAACAATAGAAAAGAATACTTGATTATGTTTCTTTTTTCTACAGTTCATTCTACCTATGGATACAGAGTGTTTTTACAACTTCTTGTTCAAGTGAAGCCAAGTGTGGTCATATCAAAGTTACAACAGGTATGGTACCTTTATAAACCAGATTTACCTTTTTCGTGGACATTTATTCATTAAAGAGACTATGTAGACTATGTAGTTGTAAAATCATATTGCATTGATTCCTGTACTGTTTTGATTTAGGTTCATATTGGTGAAGTCCATTTATTTTCCTGGTGAAGTCAAATATTGAGGGTCCCAATTCAATATTACAAAAGGTTGCCATCACAATGATTAGTACTGTTGAAGAGAATTACAATTCTAATGTATTTAGAAAAAAAATCAAGACAGGGATAAAACAAATCAACCTAAACTACTCAGAATTCATTCCCAGTTTTACCATTCTGTAAAGACTATTAATTTGCAGAGTTTCTTTTGAAGCATATGTGATACTGTTTATTTTAGTTGTCCAGTGCTGTAAGGCCACGGGTTTTTTTATTTGTTGGTTTACGGATCCGCCGACCCGATTTTGCCGATTTTCAGAATAAAAATAAAATTGACTTTTCTTGCTTTTTTATATCCGCCGACCCTTATCAATGCATTATCCCTGAAAAATAATTAAAATTTTCTTTTTTTATGAAATGAAGTGCATTAATCATTAACAAAGATGATAACTTTTTCTGTTGTGAAAAATAAAACTTCCAATTTACGTTTCTAAAAATAGACAAATCAATTATAACTGACCTTGAAATGTCTTTTGCGCAAATAATTTTGCGGAACGAAACCTGTGTTTAAACCAATTACAAAATAAGTTCGTTTCTCTTATTTATCATCATTCCGTAAGATGCATCATCTCAGAGAAATGGACTTGTCCAAATGTGGACAGGTGGAATACATCAATTAAAGTACTGAATATTAACAAATCATTTGAAATTTTCTTGTTTCATTTCATAGATAATAAAAAATATCGATCATTGGGATAAAACCGGATTGCATGACAACTGATTAACCCGATATTGTCGTTTTTCCAGTGGACGAGTCTATTACGTTTTTCGACACGTGTGTTGAAACTTATTTTTGTACGATGTTTTTACTTTTTTTTTCTTCATCAGTTTTTGTGATTGAAGATCATTATTTACCAAGTTTTCTGGAATTGATTGAGAGCTATGCGAATCTGTTTTTCTTGTTTGTGAAATGACTATTTAATTTCGTCTTTGTCCGTGCAACCCCCCTTTTTTTTTACAGGAAGTTATTCCTAAACGATGTCATGCGATTTTCATGATCACTGATCAATAATATTTCATCGAACTAAATGTTAAGAAATGATGACAAAACAGCATATAAGACAAACATTTTGTTAGTGAGGTGAAATATATATTTATTTTGCATATATATTTTTCTGTTTTGAAAGATATTTTTTTTTCCTTTTTTTTCCCGACCGACCGACCTGACTTTTTGATGGGAAAAATCTGTAAACCAACAAATAAAAAAACCGTGGCCTAATAACAAATATGTATATTTATACTATTTGTCAATAAGTTAGATAATACTTGTGTCTCCTTTTTATACGACCTCGAATTTTCGAATTGAATTTTCGTCGTGTATTGCTATCACGTAAGCGTCGTCGTCCGAATACTTATAGTTTTTGCACTCAAACTTTAGTAAAAGTGAATAGAAATCTATAAAATTTTAACACAAGGTTTTATGACCACAAAAGGAAGGTTGGGATTGATTTTGGGAGTTTTGGTTCCAACAGTTTAGGAATTAGGGGCCTAAAAAGGGCCCAAATAAGCATTATTCTTGGTTTTTGCACGATAACTTTAGTTTTAAGTGAATAGAAATCAACGAAATTCAAAACACAAGGTTTATGACCACAAAAGGAAGGAGGGTATCGATTTTGGGAGTAAAGGTCCCAACAGTTTAGGAATTGGGGGCCAAAAAGGGGCCGAAATAAGCATTATTCGTGGTTTACCCACCATAACTTTAGTATAAGGAAATAGAAATCTATGAAATTTAAACACAAGGTTTATGACCATCAAAGGAAAGTATTGATTTTGGGAGTTTTGGTCCCAACAGTTTAGGAATAAGGGGCCCAAAGGGTCCAAAATTAAACTTTGTTTGATTTCATCAAAAATTGAATAATTTGGGTTCTTTGATATGCCAAATCTAACTGTGTATGTAGATTCTTAATTTTTGGTCCTGTTTTCAAATTGGTCTACATTAAGGTCCAAAGGGTCCAAAATTAAACTAAGTTTGATTTTGACAAAAATTGAATCCTTGGGGTTTTTTGATATGCTGAATCTATAAATGTACTTAGAATTTTGATTTTTGGCCCAGTTTTCAAGTTGGTCCAAATCGGGGTCCAAAATTAAACTTTGTTTGATTTCATCAAAAATTGAAAAAATGGGGTTCTTTGATATGCCAAATCTAACTGTGTATGTAGATTCTTAATTTTTGGTCCCGTTTTCAAATTGGTCTACATAAAAGTCCAAAGGGTCCAAAATTAAACTTAGTTTGATTTTAACAAAAATTGAAATCTTGGGGTTCTTTGATGTGCTGAATCCAAACATGTACTAAGATTTTTGATAATGAGCCCAGTTTTCAAGTTGGTCCAAATCAGGATCCAAAATTATTATATTAAGTATTGTGCAATAGCAAGAAATTTGCAATTGCACAGTACTCAGCAATAACAAGAAATCTTCCATTGCACAGTATTGTGCAATAGCAAGAATTTTTCAATTGCACAGTACTCAGCAATAACTAGAAATCTTCAATTGCACAGTATTGTGCAATAGCAAGAAATTTTCAATTGCACAGTATTGCGCAATAGCAAGAAATCTTTAATTGCACAGTATTGTGCAATAGCAAGAAATTTCAATTGTAGTTATCTTTCTTTGTCCAGAATAGTAGTATAATCAACTTAAATCATTGTTTTATACAATATACAATATATATTCACTTTTACTACCAACTGATAAATTAAAACAATCTTTACCATTCAGTGATAACAAGCACTTTTTTTACATTTTAATATTTTATGATGTATTTAAATGAGTAATTGTTGTTGCAAACTCCATTGGAAATTTGAATTGAGATCCGTTTTGAAATAAAAGAAAGGGGGATGTGAAAAAAAATTTAGGGGGTAGGGTTCAATTTTTCTCATTTAAAATGTCATAAATAAAAAGAAAATTTCTTCAAACATTTTTATGTCAGAGAGGATTAATATTCAACAGCATAGTGAATTGCTCAAAGGCAAAACAAAAATTTTAAGTTCATTAGACCACATTTATTTTGTGTCAGAAACCTATGCTGTGTCAACTATTTAATCACAATCAAAATTTAGAGCTGAATCCAGCTTGAGTGTTGTGTCCATAATTGCCCCAACCATTTAGGGTTCAACCTCTGCGGCCGTATAAAGCTGCGCCATGCGGAGCATCTGGTTATTTTTTTTAAAACAATATTTTCATTAACCTATTTTGATACACACTCAGCTTAAGTGAATTGTATACACTGATTATTCTTAAGACATGTATAATTTTTAGTATGAAGAGTTGGTTTCCACCAACACCAACAATCCTAAGAAGTGTTTGTCTATCTTGTGGGCCCTCAGCCAATCTGCCAGGGATTTCAAGTGTGGATTGAGGATTTGGTTTAAAGTAATGCTTCCTTCTCTCAGCTCTAAAGGACTTGCTCCTTTCTGTGTGGAATATCTAGAAAATCTCTTCAAGTGAGTAAATAAAAGTCACATGGTTTAAAACATTACAGTGTTCAAAAAGACTAGTGGGTATAAAAAAGACCAGAGTGAAGATTTTCCCCACTTATGTGTGAGATAAAGACAACTGCTTTTATAAGTTTACAGCCATATAAATGTTGATTTGTGTGGCCAAGTAAAAGGGAAACATTTTGTAGGTAATGTCTGCAGACTTCAGTATTTCCCATGTTTCCATTTCTTTGATGTTTTGACTCAGACTATCATTTTGAGTTGTATACTATTAAGGTTGTAGTTAAAAAATTAATAAAGCTGGTGTTAATACAAAATAAATGACAACTGTTTTGAAGATCCATTAGACAGAAATAATTTCTGATTGATTTGGGTAATAAATGTAAATAATAAGTATTATATTTATTGTCAATGTAATTACAGGAGACATACAGATATGAAGAGAGTCTATGGTGAAGTTTCAGTAAGGGAGTATTTCCATATGATGGATGCTGTTTATGAGGACCACCATTTCTCCAATGAACTTAAGAAGAAACTGATAGCTCTCTATCCTAAGATGAAGGTTAGAATTAATGTTATAAGCATGATACAAGAATGACTTGCTTGTTTTTTTTAATATGTATGATTAGAAAACTTGATTTCACATAAGAAATAAATGATCTTGAACAATTAACTCTCAAACAAGTCATATAATTGTGTTTCAATGACACAGATATTTGTAAATGATTTGAGTAAACGTGTTGTCCCTGACTTAGTGATGTGTATAGCAGCGTTGTAATGGTGAATTCCTCTCATCTCATCTGATTTGTAAGCATGTATCACTCGAGTGGTCAATGTTCTTGCCAGGGCAATTTAGAATCATGGTAATGTCATGCTATCAGAAATTTTTTGACGAATTTTGTTATAGATATAATTTCCAGAAATAAGCTATTAAAAATTCTGTTTGCTTAAATGAAATTTATTGTCCACTGAAACCTGAACTGCTTGTTATGTAAAGATAAATGATTCACATTGTTTTCTTATTTGGGGATGCATAATAAACGAAATTAACTTTCTTTTCAAACCATTCCAATTTATTTTTAATACAAAATATTTTATGTTGTTGAATTGTTGAATCAATATATTTAAGGACTGTCAGTAATTTCATGTTCATATTTTGCAGAATGTAGCCTTTGGTGGAAAGAATCCTCCAGCAGCAAGAACAGTTTTCCCATCTTATCTAACTAGACTGACACAGAAATGTTCCAAGGATATGAAAACAGAGGTAGTTTTCTTTTAGTTTTAATATTATTAACTTTTTGTTGTTTTTCATGACTGATGATTGATGATCTATTGAAATATATTATTATTTACTAGACAGTTTGTTCTCTGAATATAAAAGAGAAAGACAACAACAGATATATACATATTTGTTCATAACTTAGTTTTATAAAAAATCTTGTCTATTTTCAGCTGTTCAACTGTCTGATCAACTGTCTGGTGACTGATAAACAATGCTACAGTGTGTGGTGTCAGATGTATACTAACAAGTTACTCCCTTCAAGGTAGGGTTCAAGCAATATTCGATTTCAGAAGTCTTCACACTCTACCACAGGCCCATCAGCCCAGGCTTGTAAGAAATGCTATCAGCCCTGTAAAAATTATCTCTTCAGGCCAATACAATTAAACTAAATTATCATAAAATTCTGCTCTGGCCTGAAGCTTGAAAAGTTTATAGTGAAGATGACTTTTGATATAGGTTCTTGTTGAACTTAGGATTGCTTCTATAGTTATGTAGAATGAAAAGATAATTTGATCATACCGCAAAACCTTATTAACTTAGTAGACTCAGTAAATGATAAATTTGAAGTCGTGTAAATAAAAACACTTCAAAACAATGGAAACAAGGATCTACAGTAATAATTTGTTTGATGTGTCTCCCAGTTTGAAATGATTTTGAATGAACTAATTTAAAAGACTCCTTTTGCATTTTATTTTCAGCATATTGTTACAACATTTACTACAGAACTGGAATAAATTGAGATCTAAGCTTGATAAGAAGTTACTCCAGCAGACTTTAAGGTCATTCTCTATCACCAATGATGAGTTAGCTGCACAAGGAAAGAACAGTATGGAAGGCTATGGACAGTGTTCGACTGCTTGCAGGGTAATAAAGATTCATAATAAAATTGAGATTGGAAATGGAGAATGTTTTAAAGAGGCAACAACCTGACTAAAGAGCAGAAATGTCTAAACAGAAAACATTTTGTCAATACTACTACTGTCAAATTAGACATTGTATGAAACTTAATGTCAAAGAGGATTGATAAGCATTATTAATGCTCAACAGGCTTCTAACAGGTTTTTAACATGTGTTATTTTTACATTTTAGGATCTGCTACATGAGATGGAACAGACAAGATTTCCCTGGTTTTGGTTGATCTTCCTTCTGTGTGGAGTTGTCTCAGCTATAGTGGCATACGACTTGTTCTCAAGTCCAAGTGTTAAAGGTATTAATAGCCAGCTATAGTGGCATATGACTTGTTCTCAAGTCCAAGTGTTAAAGGTATTAATAGCCAGCTATAGTGGCATATGACTTGTTCTCAAGTCCAAGTGTTAAAGGTATTAATAGCCAGCTATAATGGCATATGACTTGTTCTCAAGTCCAAGTGTTAAAGGTATTAATAGCCAGCTATAGTGGCATATGACTTGTTCTCAAGTCCAAGTGTTAAAGGTATCGTCATTGTATAATTTGGATGTATATGGGGTAAAACTCCCTTTAAATACTAACATATAATTAATATACTAGTGGAACTTGCAAAAATCCTAAATATTTTTGTCAGGAAGCCACTTTATGTGAAAATAAGAGAGGAGAAAGATACTAAAGGGATATTCCAACTCATACGTTGATAACAAACTGACAGTGCCATTGGGACAATTCATATAAAATTCAGAAGAAAAATAATGTGATTAAAAAAACAACCGGGACTTACTATTTACATTCTATGCTGACAGCAGCAATAACGGGAGACATAGAACATTATTTTTTTCTTCAGTGAAATAAGATAATTTAAACATTGCAAGGCAGATATCATCAAGATTATTGTACAATTATTTTGATGGCAGATCACACATTAGAATTGTTAAAATAGGACACTTAATTGCTGTTGGTGTAGTATTGCTACAGTTTTTGCTATATGAAGATATTTTGTTTTACAGAATCCAAGAGTATGAGATTTATGGAGAATTATGGGGTACTTGGATTTTTGGAACAGGTTTGGGGAAGGCTAACTACGTATTATGGCATTGTATATGGGTAAGTGTTTTCATAGTTATAGAATGATATTTTTATGTATAAGAAAATCTGATGCACAATATGCTTTCTATAAATTTGGTCTTAGATTATTCTATGTCTACACAGAAGTTTTAAATATTGATTACTTTCAAAGGAGGATTTTAAGATAAATTTATTCTATACAAACATTCATCGTTCGTAGTAAAATTATTCTGTCAGACCAAATACAAATTTGAAAGAAAAAAATTTTCTAGCATTCTTTTATTTGCAGCTAAAATTCATCTTTGATATTCTATGCAAAATCTTTATGATCACCCATTTACAATAACTTGACTTATCAGTTTATTTTCCAAAGCATTACTATGCACACAATTTACTCATGTAGCTTCCATTCACATAATTAAATCATATTAACATTATACTTTAGCTGGTTGAGTGTCAACATCCCATTGTACTATGGCAAAGTAGAATGCTGTGTTAGACCACAAGTCAACAGAATGGTAGAGGTCACTACCACCATGTGGGTCAAACTTGTAGATGTGACAGCACCGTATAGAGAATGGCTTATCATCAAGTTAATTGCAGGATGGCATTGGGTAGGTTTATATTAGATATGCAAAGAAATGATAGATATGGACTAAGCTGTTAGATGCTGAAAAAGTTGATAGAACGGATATCAGAAAATTCCACTTTTGCAACCAAAAATTGTATTGAATGTTTTTGAGGTATAAGAAACAATGAGCTCCCTAAATCAGACACATAACTACGTTTTAAATGAAAATGGGTGTATATGCCCAGCAGTTGATGTCCGTATAAAATTGTTATAATCTTTATGAATAAAGAGAATGGCTGGAAAGGTTATGTAGGGTTTTTACAATGAATGAACACTGATCCAAAATAAGACATTTAATAGCTTTTAAGTATTATATGTCCACACAAGTCTTCCACATAATTATTTTGAAGTAAACATTGTTAGTGAACCATATTGTTTATAATAGAAACTTTATAATAAAAGACCAACAAATTGAGGAATTAACAGTGTTGTTATTGAAAAAATATATTTTATTGTTTTTTTTAATATTTTGTAGGTATACTCACTATCACCAGAGTTTTTCAACCAGTTAGAAAATTATATTTCTATAGCCTGGAGTTGGGTCTGGGACAATGTCCTATTAATATACGGCCATGCGGCCAAATTATTTTTAACCGCCTATAAGTGGTTGGAACAAAATTTAATATTGTAAGTATTTTTGTTGGAGGTTTTTTAAAGAAAAATCAAAATGATTAATTTAAAATAAGGAGATGTGGTGTGATTGATAATGAAACAACTGTTCAACAGAGACCAAATGAAAGAGATTTAAAGCCTTGGTCACACCTTACGGGATAAGACAAACAGACAACTAAAGGATAAATATAAAAGTTGTCCATTGACAAAATTACATTCAACAGACGAGTACCGCATAAACCAACACTTATTGAGATCTTATCAGATAAAAGGAAGGAATAAGATATATGGAAAAATTAAAGGCGACAATAATAATACATGTGCATAAATATTCAAAATGTTTCTGTGTAACTGGTCAGTTTGGTTTGTTCTTCAAAATGATGCTTTTAAACAGATATGCAACAGATATGGACAGCTGTCTAACGGATAAGAACAGACAATAGATTGAAAAAAAGTTATCCGTTCAGCATCTGTTTGAGCTATCTGTTAAGGTGTGGCCTAAGCTTAAGCAATTATAATATGTCACTTTACTTACTGCTGAGAATTACGCATACTGTTTTAGTGGGGCGGCTTAGTACCGAAATTTGACAAAATCATGCAAATTGTGATACAAGCAAGGGATTTGGCATAGACGTTCATTAGGTATTACTTTATCATATTAGAGGGGTAGCCAACATGTTTTCGATTTTTTTCACGGCGGCCATCTTGAATTCAAAATAGACATCATTTTGCTCAATCTTTGACATTGAAAAACTGTCCTAACCATTTTAAACGCTATATATGTCAAGAAAACTATTTGAAATACAATAAAATGATATGAAAATATGTCAAACATACAATAATTGTAAAAAAAAAAGCACCACTTCCGGTTTTGGTCGAAAAAGTTCGTACACTCAAGTGAAATAATAGTGGTATAGATATATGATAAAAATTACCGTTTGGTCTATCGATAAATATGTTAGACATGTGGAGGATTAATCAGTGTAATATTCTACGATATTTTCCGATGTATTCTGTTTAGTTTTAACAACTGCATGAACACAAAGTTGTACAGGTCAAGCCAGCTTTGTAACACTTACATCTACCAGAACAAGTTTTTTTGCAGCCACATTTGTGTAACTCCTGACAAGATGCAGCAATTGCTGCTAATTGTGTCCAATGAAGAATCCACATTCCATCTGCGTTCTCCTTAACCCATCCCCAATCACCAGGACTAGGTAGATGTTGATAATGTATGACTGCCTGTCCCCATACATGGCCACCTTGGTATGTAGCTCGTTTGGTATGTTCAAGCAGTGCAGCTTTAGTTGGTGGAATGGTGTCATACTGTCTTTGTTTGCGTGCAAACAGTTCAAGTCTGGATTCGTTGATGTCAAATGTTGTTGTAGTCCTATCGTACATAACCACAACAAATGCCTCTATCAATTCTATATCAGCGTCACTGACCAATTCAGGTTTCTTACTTAATCTTTCAAAGACCTCGGTTACATCATCAAATATTTCCCACGTCTGCCATGCCGATTTCTTACCCTTTCCACGAAAAGCAGAGACCGTGTCACATCCAGTAAAAGCATGAAAAAATGGCAAAGCTTCTGATTTAGGACCAAGGGCATGATTAATTTCGTGAATCGGAAGCCATCTCAGGTCTTTTCCTTTTCCAAAGGCAACCCAAAGTTTTTCTATTTGTAGTGTTTTGAAAAGAGACACCGCCAATACCACTACATCAGTGTCTGAGCTGATTATCAGTGATGACTTACACCCTTTTTCAGCTGCACTTTTGATATGAACAAATATCCTTGTGTCTGCTTCCTCGTGATTACACGGACTCAGATCATCATGGTCATCATTAGAATTTGTCATAACAATTTCGCCTTTAGTCACAAAAATAATTTTGTCAGATTGAATCGAGCAAATTTTGTCGGCAAGGAAATAAAACAATTCCGTTTTGTTTTCGTCCACTCGAAGGAAGCTTGACCAAGCTTTCGGAGTCTTACTGGTGCCGACAACTTTCCTCCTGGATCCAGCACCCCTCGCTTTACGTGTTTGTGCTTTAAGACTGTTTTCTATGTAAATATCATAGATAACATCTACTCTGGCATGTTTTGAAGCAAGGTTGATAATGTACGGCAAAATCACATCTTTTGCGTATTCATCAAAAGTGTATGTTCCACGCGGTGGTCTTGAATTGACCATAGCCGCACCATCAACAACTACCATGTCTGTTACAGGTTCCTCTCTTGGTAAATTTCCCTTAGCTTCTAGGATTTCCATAAGCTGTGATTTGACGCCAATATTGATTTTTCCACTTTGAGACAAAGATGGAGGAAATTTCTGATTTTCGTGGCTGAAAAACTCTACCAAATCACATTGTCTGCTTTGACAGGATATGAAAAGCCTTGAAAACAAACTGCAGTCTTCTCGGGCGAGGTCAAGCTTGCTTTTTGTTTCACATGAACTTTTCTTTGGTTGGCGACTGAACAACAGAAACTTATTTTTCTTAATAGGCTCATAGATGCTTGCCGTGTTCTGCATTCTGTTTCTGAAGTCAGCGTACTGATTGCATCCAGCTTGTTTAATTTGTGACAGTTTCCCTGTGCCTGCTTGTACAATATCTTTACTGTCTATCTTGTAAATATCTTCAGAATCCTCAAGAAATGGATTTCCATAATCATTCACGACAGCCTTAAGACTTCTCACTTTGTCAATGAAATCTTTTTGCATAGACATAGAATTGTCATGATGTCTATCATCTGTGTTCTTTCTACTAGACGAATATTCCTCGAACTGGCTTATCAGTCTACTGATTTCTAGCCCGGCCACCATCCACCGTCTCAAAGCGGCGGGATCCTCGGTCAGCCCTACAGCACCACCATCACCTTTAACAATAGCGTTGTTCTGTTCATGAGCCTGGTCTATCGCCATGTTTGAGAAAACACGATTTGATTTTTTAACAGTGAAATGCCCTTTTATAAATTCTCTGTATATGTCTGGGGTTTTTGTTTCTAATGATGCCATATCGCGTAGATGAATAGGGAGCCATCTAGCATAGTTGATATGATCAAGTCCAAAAAGGTATGGAATCAAGGACGACAACGTTTGTTTATAAAGCTCAAAATCCGCTTCTCGTAATGATCGAATGTACGAAAAACCAACAGCTGAAATTCAAGAACCGAATACCAAAACTCAAAATGAGGTCTACCTACTTTTCTTTCTTCACACCATTGTATAAAATTGTCAAATTCTATTGATTCATTAGGATCTTCGTTAATAGAAGATTCATAAGCAGACATAAGTAAATCAAACAATACACATGCGGTAACTTGATGTGCTAGTCTAGTTTTAGGAGTATTAGAACTTGACAAGAACGATTCTGCAGTCCCAGAGGATGCAACATCTGCTTCTGATAAAGCCTCTATCCAACCACTATCTCGCAATAAATCACCCAAAACCTTAAAACATGCCATCTCAATATGTAATCCACCGAAGATAACAACGAATTTGTTTTCACCGTATTCATCGGCCATTCCCATTGAATTTGCTTTGCCAAAACAAATAGCGGTTGGTCTGCTGTAAGCACTGGAGTTTGGCCAGGATTCAAAAACGACACAACATCCCTGACCTTATCCATCGAATGTTTTATGGTAGCAACTGAGTGAGCTTGTTCTTGAAATAATGGCATTAAGCAGCTTAGACTCACTTCAACAGTTGGTCCACGTCTCTCTGAGGAATGAAATGATGACCATGAAATATTTTCGGACGTAAGATCTTCACCTGTTAATCTCACCGTATTTAACCACTCATACTCATTTTGCAAACTCATGAACAGATAATCGTGGTTAAGTATATTAGTAATATCGTCAGGCAAAATGAGAGGTTCTGGTTTTGTTTTAAGATATGCCGGTTTCATATTCATATAAGCAGCAGGAAGTTCAGGTACCTTTTTAGATTTTGGTTTATGTGTGGGTAATATTAACTCATCTCTTCTAACGCCGATATTATCTTTCATTGGATGTTGAAAAATTGAGATTCCGGTCCCATGAAATGATGATTTTGATGTTGTTGAGCTTGGATTGTGATCTATGTTGTCGACTGCAGCTGTGGTAAACACTTTGCCCTTTAATAAAGGCGGGCATACCACACCTTCATTCAAATAACGTTCAACAACAGCCTCACCTAATTGCGTTGATATTTCAAGTACCCGATCGTAAGAGATACATAACCCATGTTGAAATAATGTATCTATTAGCTGTCTTTTCCTGGTTTTTGCAAAGAGTAACAGTCCAAGATACACACAAAATGGTGTCTCACGATCAGCTGAATGTCTGTGTTGTACTGTAACCTTTTGGCTGTTTGGGTGATAATTGAACATTAAAAGTTGGGCCAAGGCTAAGTCAGACTTTGTAGAAACGTTGTCTAACTGTGATTTGATATCAGGTCCATGTTCTATCATTTTCACCAACTGTAACAATGGAGGTGGTATGCTATCATCGATATCTTCAGAGACCAAGGATCCAGAAAAAGTCGTCTTCGTTGTAGCTAATTGACAGCGAATCATTTCGGCCGTCTTTGCCATATGCATGGTGTCATTATAATCACAAGCAAATGCTATAGCTGGTCCTATATCTTTTTCAAACATCAAAAGTACATCTCTGCCCTTTGTGTGTGCTTCTAAATCTGGCATCTTTTGCAATAGCTTGTCCTTAAGTCGAGTAGAATGTACCTGTTCAGAAGAAGAACCAAGCTGTGCCAATCTTTCCTCGTACAGGTTTGCCAGGTCTGCTAATCGAAACACAACCGACTCTTCAGAGTTTCTTTGAGTTTCAAAAATGTATGTGACCAGCTCAGCTAATGCAGTTTCTTTCATTATAGTTTCCTCCTGTGTGCAACTGCTTTCGATCTCTGTTTGTCTCTTCTTTGATCTCTCTCTATTATATACAGCTGCGAGACAAGACGGGTGATACTTCATCTCTTGTGCTATAACATCACCACTACTCAGCTTTGCCAACAGTTGTTTATCCTGAAGAGCTGTTGCACAATCCACTAGTCGTTGGTTTAGTTTCATTGTCATTGCCTCTCTTAAGACAGATAAAGGTGACACTTTATCACAAATGAAACATTTATGCACATTTTCAACTGGATTTTGTTGTTGATCTTTAGAACGAGGAGTACACCTAAAAAGTTTAGGAGACGTACAATCACTAGAACTTCCAGATGGTATCGGTGACATATTGCATTTCTGGGCTCTCTCAAGTTTAGTGTTATTGAACTTTATCCTACACAAATTATGGTACTTGGCATTTTCTTTTTTCATTGTGCTTTCAATACCCTCTCCGTGGTTTAATCGCCGAATATCAAGAGGGATAGGGAGGGCATTTAATTCATGAAAGAGAGGGATATTTTTGCCTAACATTGCATATCCTTCGTCTGACGATTTTAGTAGGTCTGTTGTGACCTCCTGGCACAAACAACATTTTGTCCAATCAGTTTCCCAACTATCTGCTGAAGAAGCTGATAAGCGAATTCTTTTCGCCATTTCAAAGACTTAGTAACTATTATGTTAACAAAAGTAATCAACAATGAACTTATAGAACTATAACGCAAATATTATCTGAGCAATAAATAAATGCAACAGCAAACAAGAACCGAGTGAAACTAATCAACTTTTAGAGAAGTGCACGAGGAGGGTGTGTCTGAAAAAAATACGCTTCATATAGAAACCTCACAGGTAAAATTCTAGAAATTGTATAAAATTCAAGATTACATGTCTAACTATGTTAATTTATGTATTAACAACATTATCATTATAGAATTGTGTTTATAATAAGGACAGAACTCCTTCAAATCAATATCCGATCAGAATTGCAAAAAAAAACTTCGTAACTAAAAATATGAACTTCGGATAGACAAGTACCGAGCCACGTCTTATAACAATGAGGACACACACTCTCAAAAAGGTTTACTAGGATAAAATTGCGCCCTCTATTGTCCTATAACCTATCGAACCTAATGTAAGTCAAAGATTTGTGGAATATAACAACTGACATTATTCTGGTTATAAAACAGTCACATTCAGGATATTCATAAAACCAGGAGTGGGTTATCGACCGATAATTGACCGAAAGTGATACCTTATCTTATAAAACAATGATTTACTCCATTTTGAAACATTTTGGATACAATACAACTAAAACTGACCATAAATATAATGTCTTTTCGCTGTGAAGACGTCATTTCAAAAATCCAAGATGGCCGCCATGATCGGATGATTTTTTTTCGTGGCTACCCCCCTAATATGATTACAAACACCTAAAGGCATGTTCTTACAAAGTTTCATGCTTGTATCACCATTTGCATGATTTGTGTGGTAAGCTGCCTAACTATTTGGGAAACAATTCAAATAAGAAAAAAAAAGATTTGTGACAAATCAAGAAATAAAAAACAAATATGCCAAACCACAAGTAACGACAACAATCACTTACAAACTCATGACATGTTACAGAAAAATACAAATGTTCAGGGTATAGACATGTAAAGTTTTCAACATTAGAATATCAATCAGAGGAAAAATATGAATTTGTTTGTATTCTTTAACCCTGTTAGATTGTATTTTTTTTAAATCAGAGATGAGCATATGGAAAGGACTTGTATTTCTTTCAATTTTTCTCATTATTACTTGCTTAACTGGTTAAATTTCAAATATAGTGATTAATTGTCAACTTTATCTCTCTATTTTGCATAACAATTGTAAAAAAAAATGAAACTGTGGTCCTGGAAGAATTTATATTTTCCTTGAATTAGAGAAAAACAGATAACACAGTGGCCAAAAGTTAAGCTCTGCCCAAACCACTTCACAGAAAACTAAAGCTTGAGCAAAACAAACCCACCCAAATATATACTCGGGTTAATCCTGCTCTACCAGTTGTACTTGTTGTGTTGGTCATGTTAAATAGATGAAGAAACAAAATCATGTGACTATGATGTACAATAGAGGAAAAAGGATAAGATTGTGGCTACATACACACTTTTAAATAAAACCAAAACCTAAAGAAGTTAATTATTACTGCCATTTTTTTTTCAGAAACAATTTTACAGCTAAGTCTTTTCAACAGATGTATACAACAGGAATCTCAGCCATACAGAATAAAACCATGACATTTGTACAATGGTGTGGACAGATGATAAAGACAACTACATGATCTAATACTTAATATAAACAGATTTTAATATATATATATATATTGACACATTATTTCATGGAAATAAGTTTATTTTTAAAATTGTAAAATCTAGGATTGTTTGTCTATGCTAAAAAGGAAGGTATTAGATCTTGCCCACTTAAATCATATCTTTTCAACCCATTTTAAAAGTTCTGTTTTAAAAAAAATTGGGACTTAAAGTTAGGCCAGTTTCATTTATTAGTAATATACTCAGGTTAAAGTAGGTAAACATAAAAGGATGAACTTATGTCGTGTTGATCATGAAGTAAGTTGCTCAAGTGATTATATGAATACCTACCTTATATTTTATATAGACAAATAGTCCCAGATAAGAGGAAGATTATTTATTGAATGTCAAGTTCAGATTTATTGTATAGAAATATGAAATATTTCACTTAATTTTTTTGGTGCTTTTATAATTGGTTAGTTAATATAAAATTTGTATATAAAATAGTATTTTATTGTTTTCTTAAAATTCAACCAAAGAATGTGTATTAATTGACCCCTTATGATATTTGTTTATTAACTTTACTATAGCAAACACATGTTTATCGTCTTCTCCACATATAAATTCTTGTTTATATGTAAACATATCTTAGTTGTTTGATATTATGAATCTTATCAATTGGTCTTTGAAAAAAAAATGTTCACATTTACTCAAGGTATATAATGAACATGAAAAAAATGTTCACCTATATATAATTTATGTTGAAAATGTTCACCTGGATAGAAAAATGGAGACGACAGATAAATATATGAGATAAAGAATGCTGTAGAAAGTATAAATGTGAATATTGAGTTTAATGAGTCATCGTTTATCTGACGCAAAGTACAATGCAGTTGTGGCTGTCCTTGTGTGGCCATTAAATAAATTTATGAAACTTATATTCTTCTTTATTTTTCAAATAAAACCCCTGTTGGATGGCATGTTTGCCTGATTCAGGAAGGGAATTAGGAAAGATATATACAATCTTGTTGAATGCTTTTGTCCCAACTGTATCACATGCAGTCATCTTGACTCTTGTGTATGTGTGTAACAATCCTTCATTTGAAGATTTCTGTAGGCATAGCCCATACCAACATTTTATTTTACAATTCTATCATTTAGTTTAGCTTCTAATCACATAATGGTGATTTTTCCTGTATAATCCATACATAGTGTGTCATTTTGTCACCATCTGTAGCTTGAGAAACGCACTATCAATTTTATGATTTTTTTTAACATATATCAATAGAAACTACGTTTTGGCAAAGTATGAACAAATTCTATCATTTTTAATTTAGACTCCCATACCACCTTAAAAGAACAATATGTATCCTCCTTATACCAATCAAGTGATATTCACAATACATCATACTTACAATATTGGTCACTGTATTAAAATCTGACTGTCAGGTTTCATCTGACCTTGACCTAATTTTCATGGTTTAAGTGGACAATATATAGTTATCAAGGTTTGGTCTAATTATCAGATACTGAATTTTTGGTGTATATGAAATGAATGTTAGGTGTAAATGTATAACTTTCAGAGTTCATCTGACCTTGACCATTATGATCTATTGGACAATTTTAAGATTTTAAGATTCTGTTGTTTGGTCTTTTTCTCTAATACTTTCAGGAATAGGGCATGGAAGGCAGTTTAAATATGAACTTGAACTCATTATGGTTAATGTTTAGTTTTCATGGTTTTGCCAGTTAATCATAAAGAAGCATTCGGACCACTTTATTTTGTGTATAGTTTTATTGAAAGGTGCACATGTTTTTGTAGCAGTGTTCCTTCATTATTGATTATTGAAAGGTGTACATGTTTTTGAAGCAGTGTTCCTGGATTATGGATTATTGAAAGGTGTACATGTTTTTGTAGCAGTGTTCCTGGATTATGGATCATTGAAAGGTGTACATGTTTTTGTAGCAGTGTTCCTGGATTATTGATTATTGAAAGATGTACAGGATTTAGTAGCAGTGTTCCTGGATTATTGATTATTGAAAGGTGTACATGTTTTTGTAGCAGTGTTACTGGATTATTGATTATTGAAAGGTGTATATGTTTTTGTAGCAGTGTTCCTGGATTATTGATATATTTTGTGTATTGTATTATTGAAAGGTGTACATGTTTTGGTAGCAGTGTTGATGGATTATTGATAATGTTAAGGTGTACATGTTTTTGTAGCAGTGTTGATGGATTATTGATAATGTTAAGGTGTACAAGTTTGTGTAGCAGTGTTGATGGATTATTGATAATGTTAAGGTGTACATGTTTTTGTAGCAGTGTTGATGGATTATTGATAATGTTTAGGTGTACATATTTTTGTAGCAGTGTTCATGGATTATTGATAATGTTAAGGTGTACATGTTTTTGTAGCAGTGTTGATGAATTATTGATAATGTTAAGGTGTACATGTTTTGTAGCAGTGTTGATGGATTATTGATAATGTTAAGGTGTACATGTTTTTGTAGCAGTGTTCATGGATTATTGAAAGGTGTACATGTTTTTGTAGTAGTGTTCATGGATTATTGAAAGGTGTACATGTTTTTGTAGCAGTGTTTATGGATTATTGAAAGGTGTAATGTTTTTGTAGCAGTGTTCATGGATTATTGAAAGGTGTACATGTTTTTGTAGCAGTGTTCATGGATTATTGATAATGTTAAGGTGTACATGTTTTTGTAGCAGTGTTCATGGATTATTGTAAGGTGTACATGTTTTTGTAGCAGTGTTCATGGATTATTGAAAGGTGTACATGTTTTTGTAGCAGCGTTCATGGATTATTGTAAGGTGTAAATAAAATATGAAATACTTGAAGTAATACCTTTATATAACATTAATGGATTAATTGTGGTTGCTTAATGTCCAATGGCTTTCAAAATAATCTAATTGTGAGTAATGCAGGTGATACATTTTAGAAGATACAGTTTTTATTCAGAAAGCATTACAATTGTTAGAATTTTTTTTTGCTACAGCCATACAGGTTTGGCTGTACATGGTTCTTTAACTGGAAGTAGACATTTTATAGCCTTTAACTTAAAATAAATGTATTTCTGCATGTTCAGAGCCTTCAGACCACAATATCTTGACTTGACAGTGTCAGTGCAACAAGTTCAGCACAACCCTACTGTAATGCTATAAAAGATAAACCTAATTACAGTAATCGTCTTCCCATAAACTATGTATAACAATTACTTTCTCATATTTATTACTATCTTCATTTTGACTATAACACATGTACAAAGAATGTATTATGATGGACAATAATGTCTTAGCATTCATAAATCCAATATTTGAATCAAATTCTGCTTTGTCTTTATACATGTAGTGAACACATTAACAGTATGAATATGTCAAGTTCTGTCTTCCAACTGCACATCCTTCATTCAAATAACTCATTGATTTCAATAGATTGTTTTAGCCATGGTAGAGTATTCAATCAAAACAATTTCTGTCATGATTTCATATAACTTCAAACTCTGGAGAGCTTGGCGGGTTATTAAACACAGAAGGTGAATTGACAGTACTACTTTCTGATGATTTGTGTCCTTCTTTAAACCTGTCTAATGACAGAACACTTTCTTGTTCCGAGTCTTTGAACCTGTCTACAGAGGTGTCTCTTTCAGACTTCTCATGTCTATGTTTATGTTTGTGTTTTTTGTTTTTCTTCTTCTTTTTCTTGACTTTATGTAATTTACTATGATCAACAGAGTCCACCATTGATACTGATGAAAACAATCCAGAAAATGATGTGGGTTGGGATGTTACAGCTGAAGCTACAATAGAAATCAGTCATTGATACAGATATCATGTAAATTTATTGTGTTTTATACCAATTATTTTGCAAGTAATAACCAAAATAGCCTATGTGTTTTGGTTATGTATGTTTTATAACCTAATCATACCCTATATGTTCTCATAACTGGTGAGAAAATACTTTCTTAAAATGTCTGTATTGGAACTTACTTACTTTTTCTGTATAGGAAAAAAATATAAGTTTCAAAATGAAATATCTTTTAGAATCAAATTATTTTCAGTTGAAGAGTTGTTTTTGCAATGTAACAAACTGCTTGATTTTTGCATCTCTCTGATGACCATTCATTTTGGAAACAATTCTTTTAATCTGAATTTACATTTTGACAATTATTCTGCTATTGGTTAGCATATAAAAAGACACTATTGTAATACCAACCTGGAGCCGAACTTGATTGTGATGGTGACATAGAATCATCACTTAATCTGTCTGTATCTTTGGTGAACGAGGAGGCTACCGTTATATCTTCTTCTGGTTTCACCTACAAACACAAATATCAACACTTGAGTCATTTATATCACACATTTACATTCTGTAATAAAAATTGAATTCATTACACACAACAACAAAAATACATGTTAATGTGATATCAGTGTGCTTTATACTAGACTACCAGGCTGAGATTTATTTGTAATATGCTATACACATGGTGAAAATAAACAGGACGACATGTCATCCTAACAGGACACAAGTTTCATAAAACATTGGAAAGTTTATAGAACTTCTGCAGCTGATTAATTACTCATTTTACACAAACGCTGATTGACATCATCTAACAAACATCTCAAAATCCAACACCTTTGTCAGGAAAATTTGATGCAATTGATTGGTGCAGATACACCTTTTAAAACTACAAGTTAACTAAAAAGGAGTGGAAATTTTATTTTCTGTTTAAGGTGGTACCTAACACTACAGGGAGATAACTCTGTAAAATCAGCTAAACGTTTTAATTACGTGGTGTTTATAAGGGAATAGTAAGCTTCTCAATGATCAAAATAATTGTTTGTTAAATTGCTATATAACCAGTGTAATTTTTCTGATAAAATGGGTGGTTCAAAATTTTTGAAATTTATTTATTTTGGTTAAAGGGTTAAAGTAAATACTTTGACAAAATTTTATGAAAATTAAAGAGCCAAATTAATTTTAGTAAAAGTGTTGGGTACCACCTTAAAAGTCTTTAGTCTTGTTGGATTCTGATGAGTGGTCTAAAAATAAATGCATTTTACAACCATAACAATTTTTTGTTCACCATATATGATAATGTAGTCAGCTTAATCTGTTGATTTTTTTTAAGTATTTTACTTCATGTGACAAATATTTACCTGAACCAATGTAATTTTCAACAATTACCAGTTCCTAAAACAGCTATCAGATGTTAAAATTTAAAAAAAAATGCCTTATCACAAATAAATTGAATACAATATGCAAGTCTTTGTCAGGACAAGGGATGACAATTTTGTTTTTTATGACTGATTTCTGCTGCAAAACTGACACAAAATTCAGTGGTTTGGCACAGACCATTCATCTTTTGTAGGGGTCCAGGATTTTTTTCTCATGACACATATTTTGTTCAACTTGAACAATAAACAAATTATAAGCCATTATCCCTACACACAAAAGATGAATGGTTGGTGCCTTGTGCATGCAAATAAATACTACACCAAACACAAATACTTTTAACTGAAGCTATCAACAAGCTTACAAACTATCAAGCTCACCATTACTAAAACAATTATTTATGTTTATGGTTAATTACATAATTTTATTTTTACCAATTAGATTTGTAATCAAAATTTCATGGAAAATTTATATATAATCAATTTATCACCATTACTATCATAAGTATGAAAGCATGAAATGTTAAATTCTGTTATAAGCATTGAAAACATAGCAAATTAGATTTTTAAACAAGAATGTGTCCATAACACACGGATGCCCCAATCGCACTATCATTTTCTGTGTTCAGTTGACTGTGAAATTGGGGTCAGAACTCTAATATGGCATTAAAATTAGAAAGATTATATCATAAGGAACAAGTATACTAAGTTTCAAGTCGATTGGACTTCAACTTCATAAAAAAACTACCTCAATTAAAAACTTTAACCTGAAGAGGGACAGACAGACTAACGAACGGACAAACAAATGAACGGTACAACAGATGAATTAAAGCACAGACCAGAAAACATACCAGTAATGCCCATAAATGGGGCATAAAAATACAAGCTAGGCAAACAAATTAATTAATGAGTCCTTTACACAGTACTTTATATCCCTGATATCTTATTCTATAACAAGAAAGTGTGCTGCAAAAATGTCTCTTTTAGGCAGAAGAGTTGGAACTTCAATTCCTGCTGGTAATACCAGAGATTTTACCATCAACAATATTTTTTTTATCACAAACATTAAACATGTAATAAATTACAAGAAGTAGACAAGGTGTAAGAGCTAGCTTTACAAGCAACAGCAGACTACATAAAAAATGTTAAGGATAAAAGTTAAAATTGTACCCCGACAAACTTCGAAAGCTCCGTAGCAAAAGACAGATTTGCTGAAGAAGGAGTAACAGGTGTTTTAGGTGTTTTCTTATCTGTTGCCATGGTATCACTTGTTTGCTCCGTACTGGTTCCCTGTGAGTAATTTAAAACACAGCATGCAAATATGCATTTTACTAAAGGAGAGAACAGATTCAGTACTTAAAATTAATAACCTCATACATTAAGTAGATAATTTACTATTCAAAAGAAATGATATATTACATGATTTTTATAATGATAATATTTAGTGTCCATGCTTTCAAATTCATAGTTCGATGATGATTATAGTTTAATATGATGATTAAAATATAAATGATTATGGTAAAATATCAGGGTTCTGGTGATTCAAAAGAGGAAAAATCAAAACATGGACAGTAAACATACAGATATTAAGTATAGACAAAAGTAATGACAAAAAATCACATTAAATTTGACCAGGTGAACTTATTTGATTTATAACAATGTAAAACATTTATCAAAATTATTTAAAGTCTAGACTAAACAATTGACAAAGCATGGGCTCAATAATTTATCTTTGCTTTGTGTGTATTTTAGTCTAGACGCCATCTTATCAAATAACAAGTTAAACTCATAAATACTCAGATGACCATATAAGGTATAGAAACATAAATATGGATATAAATAGATTAAGTGAAACTGTGCAATTTTTAGGTCTATTTCATTTCATACTATAGATTAACAATATCTGTTAATAATCCTTTTAACCTGTTTATGAATGATTTTTGGTGGAATGAATCAGTCAATCAAATGATATATCTTTGTTTCACTTTCAATATGGATATTCTCTTCCTTTAAAAGACTGATCACACCTGATTCATGGGTTAAGCATCTCTAGTTAAGGGGTTAAATTGAAGTTCACATAAATACAGATTCAATGAGGTTGAATTGCAAGTGAATAATTAATCCCATTGTTCCTTAGCTTGTTTTGTCAACATTGAACCATACTTGCTGTTAAAGTGAATTACTATTAAATTTTCACAAAAAATTCCTATTTTAGATTTTTCATATATCTCATAGCTAATGCCCCTTTAAAAAATAAACGGGAATACAAATATAATATGTTAGAAGGCACAAGATTGGAGAATAACAGAATGTTTTGATAAGTAACAGAGAGACAACTGACATCATCAGACAGAGTTAATTCTGTGTTTTTTGCATTACCTGATTTTTATTTATGATAATTGGATACTTCCAACAGTTTTATGGATACAATTTGAACTGTACTTTATACTAACATAACACACTTAGCTAGACTAGCTTACAATGTAATTTATTAGGAAGAAATGTTCTCCCATTAAGTTGTTTATATTTAACTCTCAGTAACCAGCACTTGCTGTTAATTCTAAAATACCTGTGCTGTGTTGAGAAAAAACAATAACTACATTAAATCTGAAACTATGCTAATTTTGCAGTCAAAATGCATTGAAAGTTTAAACATTTGTGAAAAACAGTCACAAACCGTTTACGACCTTGTTTGTGGCATTGTGTTTTCTAGAGTTTTATATATGTAGTCATGATAGAATGCAAATTCTCACAATCTTTATGTCATCCACTTTAAATTCAAAATTATTGTTTTTTGCCAAAATACTTTATTTGGAACAGGAGGTGCATGCTGAGTATAAGGATAACAAGCATTGTACGGTACCCTCTTTATTATAGCCTGGAATTCTACATATTTACAGGACTTTTGATTTTATATTTTTAGACAATGCAACAATGTATATGGAAAAATGTACATAATTCTTTTTCAAACGTAATTGGTGTGACCCAGTCAGGAATCTAACTATTCACATCCCCACTTTGGAGACAAGCACATGACCAATAAGTAGTCAATATACACAAAAACACCCTTTTTAACAGTGAAAAGAAATTCAAAATAAAGATGGATGTAAAATTGTTAAAATTCTGAAATGTCAGCTAAAACAATAATAATATTTTTATCAAGTGAACAGAACTAACAGAAATTAAAAACCCAAACATTTCACTTACTATTGGAACTTTCATGAATTGACAATTTTTATATGCTATCTGTAATGGAGTTGATTACATATGTGGTGCAAAAATGATAAATAAAAAAACATCATTTTAAATTAAAATGGACAAAATATTTCTTTCAATGAAATATCAAAACATAAACTGAAAATTTAGATATTATATTTACAAAATATTTCCATGTCCCATAAAATATACATGATGAACTTATCCTAAAAATTTGTAAGGGCTCCGCGGAACCCAGTGTCTTGCCTACTTTTGCTGTAAATCGCAGGCTCAACAAAAATGAGGAAAAAAATCAATAAAAATATTCCTCTTGATAGATTGTAAGAAGCTTCTGTCCAAGTTTGGTAAAAATCCAGCATAGTTTATGAATCTAATAAATGCTTTAAAAACTTTAACTGCAGACTTTACACGTATGCACATGTAATGTTAACTAGAAGAAAATCTAAGTCCATTTAAAAGTAAAATACGGAAAAAGTGGATTAATTTTTTTTCAAAATTTACTTCTGAACCTGTCTTATGATCATAAATAAGCCTCTGTCCAAGTTTGGTACAAACCCAGAATAGTTTAAGAAAGTTGATAGAATTTTTAAAACTTTAACCACAGAGTGAATGTAATGTTTCCCCGCAGAAAAACTAAGTCCATTTAAAAGTAAAATATGGAAAAAATGGATTTATTTTTTTACAAAATTTACTTCTGGATACTATCTTATGATCATAAACAAGCTTCTGTCCATGTTTGGTACAAACCCAGAATAGTTTAAGAAAGTTATTAAAATTTCAAAAACTTTAACCACAGAGTGAATGTAATGTTTCCCAGCAGAAAAACTAAGTCCATTTACAAGTAAAGTATGGAAAAAATGAAATTTTATTTTTACAAAATTTACTTCTGGATACTATCATATGCTCATAAACAAGCTTCTGTCTAAGTTTGGTAGAAATTCAGTATAGTTTAAGAAAGTTATTAAAATTTCAAAAACTTTAACCACAGAGTGAATATTTGTGGACGCCGCCGCCGCCGACGACGGAATGTAGGATCGCTTAGTCTCGCTTTTTCGACTAAAGTCGAAGGCTCGACAAAAATCAAACAAATTTTGTAAATATTCATTTAATTGGTAAAATATTGTGTAGGGTATTTCCCACCATCAAATCTTCTTTTGACCTTACCTTCAGTTTGAACTTAAATTCTGAGTTACTGTCTTCATTGTGCGTTAATGATGTCACCATACTATGATCTGACATCATTAAATCAAATGCCATGTCACTTTTACGTTTCAGACTGACGTCATCTTTTAGCGGTGACACATCCATAACATTGATTTCTTTGTCATCAGATTCAGCGGCATTCATACTGGAGTTCAAATTCATATCATCATCATCGTCACTTTCAAACATGTCCTGAAATGAACATATTGTCACATGCTTGTACATTTTGAAATTAGCTGATCATTGTTTTTCTGTGCAAAATCATAACCCATGGTAAGTTCAAGGTAAAAAATGAAAAGTTTAACTGTTTATGTAAAAAGTCTGAGTAACCCCCCTAAAAAAACAAGATGGACAACATCAAATCATAACTATACTTTTGTATCAGTTTTTTGCTACCTACAATTTATACACAATGCTATAATGGCAGCAGACAACCTGTTTTCCTTAAAGAAATACAAATTGTAAAAGCAATTGTTATCTAAATTCTCAACTATATATTCAATTATAACAATTGTCTTATTTTTTAAGCTGTATTATTTAAAACCATATCGGACAAAGATGTAAACAAACCTCGAGTTCTTCAGGAACGATGGCAGGATTCATTCTTGTCTTCTTGTCTTTAAGGTTTAATACAACAAGGTTCTGTAATTAAAGTTAATAGATATCTTTAGAAACGGATCAAAGTGTATACCTTTTATAGCTTACTATGCGGTGTGGGCTTTGCTCATTGTTGAAGGCCATACGGTGACCTATAGTTGTTAATGTTTGTGTCATTTTGGTCTTTTGAGGATAGTTGTCTAATTGACAATCATACCACATCTTCTTTTTTATATGCAGTAATACAGGATACATAATCAATAGTTACGTCCTAGTGACAATGTACGGGTAATATATATTTAGAAACGGATCATAGTGTAAGCAGTAATACAGGGTACATAATAATGGTTTAGTCCTAGTGACAATGTACTGGTTGCTTCAGGGCTTTTCAATAAACTCTGATTTAAATACATTTTAATCGTGCATGTTTGATAGCTTCTGGAACATGCAAGGAAGTGATATTTAAAATATGAACATTACACAACCTTTTTTTATCCATATTATGTCAGAATAAACTAGATACTGTATTATCTCTGTGTTGTCATTTCTCGTACATACAACCTGTTATATACTTCAGATAATTCCAGATGGCAAATTATCTGGTGTGTTAAAACTGTTTTCATTAAATTCTACAGAAACAAAATGGAAAATCGAGACTGAAAATAGTTAAAATTCATTCAGGATTCTTTTGTAAACTTTTTTCATAAAACATAGAAATTCTTACATCTGGAATAACAAGACAAGTTGGCCTAGTTCTACCATACAATGTGAAATATAGGTCAGCAACATCACATCTTAGTCTACTGTCATGTGACAAAGTGGAACTGAAAAAAAAAGAAATTTTAGTTCTATTGAAATCGTTGACAATTTTATACCTTATTTCTCAAGACCTTTTACTGTTAAATGACATGACTGAAAAGGCCAACAGAATAACAGCATTTCGTTTCATGAAAATAATGTAAGTGAACTCCTCATAACAATTATGATTTTTTCTTTCTGACTGGTTTAATTAGTTTGATTAACTTAAAGCTGACATCTAAGACCCACTCACTTCATCATTTTCCACAGCCTTTCCACCAAGTCCTCCGTATGTAGTGGATTATGTTCCTGTCTTTTGAACGGTGGATTATCTATCAACTGTCTCATAGCTATATGGCTTATAAATCAAACAGGCAATTATGATACCAGAAGATGTAAATTTCATGCAAAGAATATCTTATTATGTGTATTTGATAAATGTGAAAAAGGCAAAGGAAGGAAAAAAAATCAATGAAAACTAGAGGCTCTAAAGAGCCTGTGTCGCTCACCTTGGTCTATGTGCATATTAAACAAAGGACACAAATGGATTCATGACAAAATTGTATTTTGGTGATGGTGATGTGTTTGAAGTTCTTACTTTACTGAACGATTTTGCTTCTTTACATCTATCATGAACTTTGCCCATTAGTAACAGAGAACTTTATTTGGTAAAAATTTACATAAATTTACCAAATTAATGAAAATTGTTAAAAATTGACTATAAAGGGCAATAACTCCTTAAGGGGTCAATTGACCATTTAGGTCATGTTGACTTATTTGTAGATCTTACTTTGCTGAACATTATTGCTGTTTACAGTTTATCGCTATCTATAATAGTATTCAAGATAACCAAAAACGACAAAATTTCTTTAAAAATTACCAATTGGAGGGCAGCAACCCAACAACCAGTTGTCCAATTCATCTGAAAAATTCAGGGCAGATAGATATTGACTTGATTAACAATTTAACTTCTTGTCAGATTTGCTCTAGATGCTTTGGTTTCATAGTTATAAGCAAAAAACTGCATTTTACCCCTATGTTCTATTTTTAGCCATGGCGGCCATCTTGGTTGAATGGCCAGGTCACATTTTTCAAACTAGATACCCCAAAGATGATTGTGGCCTAGTAGTTTCAGTGGAGATTTTGTAAAAGATTACTTAAATTTATGAAAAATGGTTAAAGATTGACTATAAAGGGCAATAACTCCTAAAGGGGTCAACTGACCATTTTGGTCATGTTGACTTATTTGTAGATCTTACTTTGCTGAACATTATTGCTGTTTACAATTTATCTCTATCTATAATAATATTCAAGATAATAACCAAAAACAGCAAAATTTCCTCAAAATTACCAATTCAGGGGCAGCAACCCAACAACCGATTGACCGATTCATCTGAAAATTTCAGGGCAGATAGATCTTGACCTGATAAACATTTTTACCCCATGTCAGATTTGCTCTAAATGCTTTGGTTTTTGAGTTATAAGCCAAAAACTGCATTTTACCCCTATGTTCTATTTTTAGCCGTGGTGGCCATCTTGGTTGGTTGACCGGGTCACGCCACACATTTTTTAAACTAGATACCCCAATGATGATTGTGGCCAAGTTTGGTTTGATTTGGCCCAGTAGTTTCAGAGGAGAAGATTTTTGTAAAAGTTAACGACGACGGACGACGAGGACGGACAACGACGACGGACGCCAAGTGATGAGAAAAGCTCACTTGGCCCGAAGGGCCAGGTGAGCTAAAAATAATTAAATTAAACTCAAATATCAGAATAAAGATCAACTTAAAGGGGATTTTACTGTGATGGAATATAATTTATAAAGCATTCTATTTGAAAAGTGAAATAAAATTACATCAGGAATATTTTACTGCAAACTGAAGTCAAATTTGTGTAATAAATTGTAATTGTGTAATCTTGATTTTGTTTAAAAAAATAATAACATAAATAAATATGTCCCAAGTCAGGAGTCTGTAGTTCAGTAGTTGTCTTTGGTTGTCATGTGTCATATCTATTTTCCTATATTTTGTTTTCATAGGTCAGGCTTTTGGTTTTGTGTTTTGATTTGTTTTTACATTTTTTTTATGCCAGGGCCTTTTAAATTACAGTATAGGCTTTACTCATGGTTGAAGGCTATACATTGCCCTTTAGTTGTTTACATCCATCCTATGGTCTCTGATGGATCATTATCTTATTGGCTATTTTTCGTCCTAGAGGGTATCACCAGCCCAGTAGTCAACACATTTCGGTGTTGACATGAATATCAATAATGTGGTCATTTTTATAAATTTCCTGTTTACCAAACTTTGAAATTTCCAAAAACTAAGGATTTTCTTATTCTAGGCATAGATTACCTTAGCCGTATTTGGCACAACTTTTTGGAATTTTGGATCCTCAATGCTCTTCAACTTTGTACTTGTTTGGCTTTATAAATATTTTGATATGAGCGTCACTGATGAGTCTTATGTAGACGAAACGGGTGTCTGGCTTACTAAATTATAATCCTGGTACCTTTGAACTTTTACCACATCTCATATTTTTATATTAAGAATAAATGTTTCAATTAAGACCTACCATACATGTTTGTCTCTGTCTGATTCAATGAGATCTAGTAACCAGTACAAATCACCAGGCATCAGATCAGCTGAAAATACAGTCAGTGTATTAGTAAGTTCATATAGGACTTGAAAGACTTCTATTTTATTTCAAACTAAAAATTATATTAAAATCTCCCACGCAAGATTAATTTTTCAAATTATCCAAAATTTATAAAATAAATAGGTAACTATACTCTACAAAACAGCCAAATCATGTAAATACCCATATGGGACAACATTCCTAATGTGCCTCGCAATGAGGAACTCAAAAGTCACGTTTAAAGAAAAATATCTGTGTAGTGATATTGGACATGTTTCTATTTTTTACAAATGACTGAACTTAACCATTTGTGGTGATTAGGAAAGTAGAGGAACATAGAATAAATGTGTAAAAACTATGGAGCTATTAAATGTGTTCAAAGTATTAAATTTTCAAAGAACTTATTGTGTTAAAAAGGGGACATTTTACCACAAGGAGCCCCATCACAAAAGGATGTTCGGGGTATGCTAATTTACAGAAAGAAATCTTACTTTATACCCCGAAAATTTAACCACATATGTGAAAATGTCACAACTTCGAAACGAGCTATCATATATATCCAAGTTTACGATATGGACTGAGCTACAGGAAAAAAAGTTACCATTACCGTCTATGTAAAAACAATTAAAGATTTTGACCCATCTGTATAATACTACAAATAGTGTCTGGCTTACAATTTGCACTTACAGTTTGAATAGAATATAATATGTGAAATTTTGTGATAACTTTATCCTTATGTAAAATTACATTAGTTTTAAACAGATAGAGCCAATGCCTTGTGTATCAAATCATTGATTTTTCGTTTGTCCTTAAGTCCGCACCAACAAATGGACGTTTTTAACAACTTTGACTGGCTCTACAGGCCTTTGCATAGTTGGTAAAGTCTACATACAAGCCTATAAAATATTTGTACTTCATTGAACATTTTAATTTATTGTTTACCTCTCATCACAAAAAATCCATACATTTGACATATTATAATGAAACCTTTAAAATAAAATATATTAAATCTGTTGTTAATAGCAAGTTTTCTTACTTTTGATGACATCTACCAAACATTCTAGAGCTGTGATTCTGACATCTCTAAACACACCGTACTGAGCATAGTTAATAAAGAAAGTAGAATCTGTTGTTAAATGGCCATTCTTCTGGAGTATTCTGATAGCCTTTAAACAACTAAAAAAATAGGTCAAACAATAAGTTAAAAGCTGGCATTTAAACTAACAAAGGGGAGACAACTTATGATAACCCAAGAAAGCAAATACAACAAATAGATTCAAAACATAATTTTTTGCAGGAATATATAAAATGAATTTTAATTGATAAAATCCCATGGACAACAATTGCATTGAAAGATGTTTAGTGGTTAAATCATTAATACTAGAGTGACATGAAAACCATTTGCAACTGATGATAAAACACATGGCTTATATACCATTATTTACAATAATAAAAGATAAAAACAATGTTTCTATTACATAATGGTATTTACCTGACAGTGACTACATGTCTATAGCAAGGTAATAATTTCTCTAGATTCAGACATCGTGTGATTTCCTCCAGAATTCTCTTGGCCTCTGTTGTCAAACTGTCTGTACTCAATCCTTGACTAAAATTAATAATGCATTTTTAACATGCAGTCATATTGAATAATTTAAATTATTCCATAATTAAATTATTCCATATTGGTATTATTATTGTAGGTTTCTCTATATGAATTGGATTTTGAATAAAAAAAGCATATTCACCTGAGAAAGTGTTATTCACCGCACTAAACGTCACACACTTTTACATGCAAAGTTATAGTAAAATGTTTCATGCAAAATTTGTTTTGGTAAATGTTTGTCATTAAATACATTTTCTTCTCTCGGAATATGGAATAAAACAACAACTGTCTTTTGTTTCAGTAAATATAGGGTTTAATTGACTTTTGAAAAACTGATATTCACTTCGGCTCAGTCAATATCATTTTTTCAAAAGTCAATAAAACCGCATATTTACCTCATCAAAAGACAGTCATTGTATAGTACAACATGAAATGTCAAAGATAGAAATCAATAACAAGTGGTAATAGAGACTTTTTCTCTGACTAAATTTTAAAACTACATACCAGAAACTTCTTGAGAAGGCTTATCTTATCTACTAACGTACACCCATATTGAACTGTTCAGCATTCAATAACATTTCAAAATACAAATATAATCATTGTTTATTAATTTTCCAATAGAATTGGTTTCACAGACCTCTCTTCAGGAAAACCTGTTATTTCAACAGATAATTCCAAATGAATAAAATGTGTAATCAGTTCTTTGTATCGTCAGTTTATGAGTCTACAACTATATGTATTAGGATGGTAACAATTCAATAATCTTTCACTTACCCACTTCCTACAATAGTTATAGCTGGTGTAATTGTTGCTGCAGCAGCATCTATCAAGGAGGCACGGTAGTAACAATCAGAATACTAAAATAGTTAAAAACATTGTCAATGTGTGAGTACAATCAAATAATAATTTTTTAAAGTGTCAAAATATGAAGAAGTACAGACAATTTATTTCAGATGTTTTTGTTATAAAATTGGTCATGACTTTCTCCCAGGTTTGATCCCTGATGGTTCAGTGGTAAAATCATGCTCTAGTGTAAATACCAAATATTATCCCAGGTTTGATCCCTGATGGTACAGTGGTAAAATCATGCTCTAGTGTAAGTACCAAATATTATCCCAGGTTTGATCCCTGATGGTTCAGTGGTAAAATCATGCTCTAGTGTAAATACCAAATATTATCCCAGGTTTGATCCCTGATGGTTCAGTGGTAAAATCATGCTCTAGTGTAAGTACCAAATATTATCCCAGGTTTGATCCCTGATGGTTCAGTGGTAAAATCATGCTCTAGTGTAAATATCAAATATTATCCCAGGTTTGATCCCTGATGGTTCAGTGGTAAAATCATGCTCTAGTGTAAGTACCAAATATTATCCCAGGTTTGATCCCTGATGGTTCAGTGGTAAAATCATGCTCTAGTGTAAATACCAAATATTATCCCAGGTTTGATCCCTGATGGTACAGTGGTAAAATCATGCTCTAGTGTAAGTACCAAATATTATCCCAGGTTTGATCCCTGATGGTACAGTGGTAAAATCATGCTCTAGTGTAAATATCAAATATTATCCCAAGTTTGATCGCTGATGGTATAGTGGTAAAATCATGCTCTAGTGTAAATACCAAATATTATCCCAGGTTTGATCCCTGATGGTACAATGGTAAAATCATGCTCTAGTGTAAATACCAAATATTATCCCAGGTTTGATCCCTGATGGTAGTGGTAAAATCATGCTCTAGTGTAAATACCAAATATTATCCCAGGTTTGATCCCTGATGGTATAGTGGTAAAATCATGCTCTAGTGTAAATACCAAATATTATCCCAGGTTTGATCCCTGATGGTACAGTGGTAAAATCATGCTCTAGTGTAAATACCAAATATTATCCCAGGTTTGATCCCTGATGGTATAGTGGTAAAATCATGCTCTAGTGTAAATACCAAATATTATCCCAGGTTTGATCTCTAATGGTACAATGGTAAAATCATGCTCTAGTGTCAATACCAAATATTATCCAAGGTTTGATCCCTGATGGTAGTGGTAAAATCATGCTCTAGTGTAAATACCAAATATTATCCCAGGTTTGATCCCTGATGGTACAATGGTAAAATCATGCTCTAGTGTAAATATCAAATATTATCACACAATTTGTACGTTTCTGCATGACCTATCATTATTCATTTACAAACACATCGATGGTCTTGTTAATTTTGACATTACAAAAAAATGTTTAACATTGTAAGAGTAAATGTCGGACACAACAAAACAAAAGTTGTATGATGTCAATTGGTCAAAGCAAAACAGACTTGAACAATATTTTACCTTATTTCTACTGTTATCATTGTACTTGAACAATCCCATAATAAATTCAAACACCTCAGGTGGGCATATAGCATGTAGATTTCTTAAATGGGCCATGGCACGTGGTATTGTCTGAAATAATATTAAAATAAACAATACACATAAACATGTTTTGGAAGTAACCATAATTTATTTATCACAAAAACTAGTTGTATAATTGATTGGATGGTATAAATTTATCAATTAGCTGCAACTTTTGTTAAACAAATATTTAGGTCTTAAAAAGTAATGGGCTATTAGGAGAGAAACTACTGAAGTCCTGAAATTACTTTAAATGCTTCAATCAATTGTAAAAATATCATTTTATAACTATATTTTAATAGTTTTTTTGCAATATACAGCAGTGTACAGTGACCTATAATTGTTAATGTTTGTGTCATTTTGGTCTTTTGTGGATAGTTGTCTCATTGGCAATCATACCACATCTTCTTTTTTATATAATAGCATGTATGTTTATTTGGCATGATAAATATGATCACATACATGTATCAGAGAATAAGAGATTAACAGATCTGATTGATTATAACTTCAAGAGTCTTTTGTTTATTTGTGTCTTTGGGTTGCAGTCTCATTGGCATATAGTTAACATCTCCTTTTATTCAAATAAATACCTTTAATAGAAAATAATGCTGAAAATTTGAGAAGTTATTTTGTCTTATGATGGCTGGACAAGAGTGGGATCCAAAGATCTTCCTGAAAATTGTCATCATTGCTGGGGGTCCTGCCCATGATGTTACCATGGAGTTGGCTACCTAAAATAATAACACGGCATATTAAAATGGTTATAATGTATACAATGCTTTCATGGATATAATTGTCATGATTCCAAAAAAATAAGTTGAAAAATGAAAACCGAAGATTATTTGATTTGTGAGTATCTTTTCCAAAAAAAGAAAGAAATAATTGATATAATTCTATAAATCAATGGCAAATGGCAGAATTCACAATTTGAATAAAGCAATATTTATCCTCCTGAAAAAACCTTCGGATTACCCAGTTACATAGCTATATACTTTATTCATTGATTGTCTTTTGATCAGAAACTCTCAATATCAATCCAACAATTTGTACTATGAAAATTTTAAGTCAAATCATCTACCTTTATATTAAATAACACTGAAATTTCTTTTCTATTCAGCAAAACATGTTTCTAATAAAAAAAAAAATCAAAGCTTTCTCTTTTATAACACCATACCTTTGCTAAACATTGAGCAGAATCTATTCTAACTTTGTAGAAACAATGTTCATTTTCTAATACATCAGTCAGGGCTTTCCTTGTCGCTGGTGAAGGATAATGCTCTAAAGCTGCTATAGCCTATAATGAATATACAACTGTATCACTTAATCGTCAACACTGAGGTTGTGAGTTTGAATCATGTGTCAGGTGCTTTCATCTCTGTTCTAAATTAACTAGGATTGCAAATTTTCTTTTCAAAGGTCATGTTCATTCTGAGCATTCTGGCTTCCTCAACCAATAAAAACTTGTTAATATTATTTATGCTGTAAAACCCCACAATCAATTCTACAAGTTTGTGTGCTTGTCTTGAGTCAAGGTACTCATGTTTTTGAATACCTCTTTTTTTAACATTGAGAATTTGGTGTTGGCGTTAAATATGTGTTTGTTTTATGACTTCATTCTTGTCACATTTGTGTATACTAACATCTCCTTTGATTCCTATGTATATTTTTACAAAACTAAGAGTTAATTTTTTTAACAAGTTGTGTGATTTATACCTCTTTCTGTGAGACGACATCTCTCTCATATCTAAGTTGGTATTGCCACATGTAATCAGGTTGTTCAAAGGTCACCTGCCTCAGAAGTTCTAACTTAGGATCTATCTGTAGCCATAACACAGGAGAATCAGCACTAAAATGACATATAATAAAGATTAAATAGTCAATGAACTTTACAAAAGAATGTTGCATTAGAATGATTTTCAGTTATTACTTTGACAAATAGTAATGCAGATAAAATATTGAGCTTGGTGTTGTAGAATGTTACCAGCGATTTTAAAATATGATTATTATTGTCATACATGTATTACAGTAATAAAACTTTGGGTGAAATGTCTAAATCTAGAAATGAACAAGAATCTGGCTTAATTAATTGGAAAATAAATCAAAACTAAAAGTACATACTCCATAGCACTGAGGTCCATATCAACTTCCTCTCCTGTTACCAGGGGTATCTTTTTCTTCTTATTTCTACAAATAAATCACTTTTATATTATAAAGAAAATAAACTGTTAAAATTTACATATGTTTCATTTTTGTACTAACAAAATTCCAAACTAAAAATGCATTTTTATTTAAATAATAGCTTCAGATTGATTTTTTTTAAATTTTATTTACAGGGTCTTATTTACGAAACATATTTCTTACCTCCTACTTTTAGAATGACAAGTGATGTCAAACTTTGTCTTATTTTCCTCTATCTTAAATGTATGATTGAAAGATCCATCTAATTCTTGTATGGTGACTGTCAAAGGACCCTATAAAACATTTGAAATGTTAGATATTTTTTTATTTCAGTAAAGCATAGTCAAGGTAACCAATTTAATTACAACATCAGAAGTTGATATTTCTAAAATGTCAGACACTGAAACAAACAAATAAACAAACGCAAATTATTATAGTGCTCTGTATACAACAAAATACATATTGTAAATATTTAACTTACCACATATTTAAGAGCTCCTTTAGCACTCAGATCCTGTTTGATTTCTAACTCAACAACATTTCTCTTTCTGTTAAACACAAAACTACCAAAGAAACGAGCACATCCACTCTGTGATCTGGTTGCAAGTCAAGGCCTATATAATCATTTACTGTAAACCTATTGACTTAAAAGGTTATTTTTTCATGTATAGCCTTTTTAAGGAACCTTTGCAGTGCATTATTTTTGCCATGTTCTAATATGTTTATGCATTCATATAGAGGAAAATTAAAGTTGGACATATACATGTAATATATCGTATTGCAAAAATTATTTGGTTTATATTTATTTACCTTTATATGAAAGTTGTAATATTCAACCATATTTGATTTATGCAGTGAAAATTAATCACATTTTTTACTATTCTGAAATAATCTTATCCCTATAACTTGGTATCTGGACCATATTTAGCTAAAGAACCATAACTCATGGGATCTTGTAATATTTTTTTACTATTTGCAGACCATGCAAGACCATGTGTTGTTCATTAGAGTTTGTCTTTGTTTGTACGTATATTTTTTAAGAGTCTGTGTTGGTGGTTGGTTGGTAATTATTATCCATTTTATTTAAATATCATAAATTCTTAACAGGATGTTGCAAAATATATACAAACTGATGTGATCTAAAGGATACACCCATAAGTCCAAGAATGGCTGAATATCTTTACCAGTTACTGTGGAAATGATCTTTGTGAACTAAAATAAGAATCAACATAATATTTTAGGACTCCAGTTTTGAAATTATTCACTTACTAAGTTTTACTGACTATGAGTTAATTTGATTAACAATTATAAATGCATTTAAGATTGAAAAATTTCAAAGGATTTCATGAAAGCATTCTAAACTGAATGAGCATACACCTATGCTTTTTCTTTTCTTTTATGGACATTTTTTTTTAACCAGTCTGTATACGTCATTCAACCATTATCTTTGGAGGTCATTCAAGATCAAATATAGAAGTTACAATACTTACAGAACTGGTAGATAGAAGTGTATTACCCCATGTATTGGCTAAGAACTTTTGTTGTGCTGAGGAAACAGCCAAAGCTAGCAGCTTATTCAAAACCTGTAATTAGATATATGTATGTATTTCACATTTTGTAAATCTTTACTTAGGTTTATATTTCCTGAAACATCATACAGTAAAATCTTGGAAAAAAGGACCCCAATTAAACTGGTTTCCTGCCAATTCTTGCAGAAAATTTAGGCCAATTATTTTGCTTTAATCATTTACAAAAAGACTGTCTTTACACTCAACCCTGTGTGTTCCAAATTTCAATCTCATTATGAAACCCCAAAAATAGTGTACCTCACGCTTTCTGGCCTTTTGCCAATCTTTATATGATGTCAAGGTTATTATTGTCTGGAGACTATCAAAGGCATAATGGTGCTAGTGACATAATGTTAGCAAAGTGAAATGCAGTGTTTGTGAATTAAAGACAAAATAGTATAAATATATTTGTCAATAAATTACCTGAATGAGAAGTTGTTGTCCTATTCTAATTTCAAACATTCTGAGAATAAGATGAGCCTTTTTCTGAAATATTTCAGCATAGTTAGGAGAAATAGTCTGTCTATGCCATACAAAGAAGTGATGTGTCCCATGTTTGGCTGCAGGATCTAATACTATTCCACCAACCCTGTGTTCATAGTCCTGCACAAGCCTCATTTCCTATAAATATGACAGAAATACACACAATCTTTGGACAACTATCAAACTATGTGAAACAAATAAATGGTTAAAAAAAAAGCTAAGCAATTAGTGCTACAGAATTTATAGGTGCATTTAAAACACTATAAAAATGTCACTGCAAACCTGTCTTACATCTCCATCTAGACATGTTGTCTAGATAAAAAATAATCAGCTTTAATCAAAATAAAGACTATAATTGTGGCATTGCACAAGGTCAGGTATTTCTCTGACCGTTCATGACGTCTTTATACTAAATCCATTGGATATTGATGGTGTACTGATTGATAATTTAGAATAGATGCATGATTTTTTTATTAGTTGTTAGTGGCTTTGAAGGCAGTACAATGGTCTATAGTTGTTAATTTCTGTGTCATTTGGTCTCTGGTGAAGCGTTGTCTAATTGGCAATCATACCACATCTTCTTTTTATATACAATACAATTCAAAAATAAGTAAATTTAAGTACATGTAATAGTATTAGAAATATACCTTAGAAACAAGATATCTGTATTCATTATTTCCAAACTTATTCTTGATAAACAATCCAGCTAGATATTTTGCAATGCCAACAGTTAACCATGCATCAGGCCTTAAAATAAAACATCAACATTATGCAGATACACAGAACTAATCAAAGTTAATGAATATCTTGAACTCTTTTAGAAAGGACTTATTTATTCATTGACTCATAATTTGAGATAATGTTTTTAACTAATAAATTCCTATGGCATGTGTAATTAAAAAAAAAGATACATTGGATTGAATTTATACACAGACATACGTGTGAGCATGCACAATTAATAATGAAATATCAATCTGTGATATGAAATGATTTGTGGATTCATTTAATTTCATGGGTACTATTTTTCATGGATTGAAAACAAAATCTATTTTCTTTGATAATTGACTTTTAGGTTTTGCCAATTTTCGCATTCAATCCTATAAGAAATTTATACTTCTTTGAATAATCTCATTTGTAGTTCATCTATACGCACAAAGTCCATGAAAATAGATAACAACTAAATCTACAGTAATGATTTACCAGCTGGCCATGGAGAGAAAACAGCCAAAGAATTGTTCTGCTACTGCTGCAGCCATCAGAGTCCTGGTCTCTATTGTCTGGTTTATAATTCTGGAGGAGTGAAGCAGGTTTGTGCTAAAATAAAATATTATAATTTCTAATGCAACATTGTTTATAACATTCACTTTGATTTGATAGCGTCACCCATTTTCATGGCATCAATTCACATTTCACAATTCTCCTAAATGAACATCTCAGGTAATGTTTCAATGTTGATAGCATTAATGTAATCCAACATGAAGATAATAAAACAAAAGTATTATTGCTTTGCTGTTTTTGGTTTTCAGAGAATATATTATATGGTTTCAGCCAAGAAGTGTTGATTTTAATGGCTTTTAGACCAATCATTCATAAATATGAGACTTTTGCTCATTGTTGAAAGTTCCATTTTGACCTTTATTTGCCTACATTCACTTCATTTAAACTAAGGATGATAGTTCGTTCATTTGCAATCAAACTTCATCTTCAAACTTTTTTAAAAACATGTTATCAGTTTAATTTTCTAAATATTGAATGAATAAAATGTTTAAAGTTTTCCTGCATCAAAAAATAAACAGTTTTCTAAAGTATGTAAGAATTAAATGCCTTTCTCTTGCACTTCTCTTGAGATAAGGGTGTTCAGATAAGTATTTCAGTCGAATTGAAATATCGAATAACAAGGGAGATAATAAATATATCTAATGACAAGGGAGATAACTCAATATTATGTGGTATGGTGATATCTTAAGATGTTTCATCAGTGTTAAATGGCCAGATGAATAAAGCATGTAAATCTTTTTAAAACAAACATAATAGAGTTGTGAATTAATCTTACCTAAATATTGTCATCGTAGCATATGGATCCATGTCAATGAAACTTTCGTCTACAAACACTTGTTTATAACAGGAATATGGATACCTACTGGATAGTAACTCTTCATAGAACTCAAAAGCCTTCAATTATACATCAGTTCAAAGTATAAAAAACTTGCACATTACAAAAAATAATCTTTATCTTCTCACTTTGTTATCAACAAAGCAGTCAAGGTTTTACATTTTCTAAAAGAAAAAATAGTACATAATACATGTACATTTTTTGTGATATAAAGTTAAGAAGGACAAATAGGTAGTAAACATAACATTCTATTGAAAATATCTGTTCATAATTTTTTTAGTTCACAGTTATTTTTAAAAAGAGTTGTCACTGATTGAAACGTATTGAAATAGAAATGGATCAAATGAAATATACAGAATAAAAAGTTATTAACGTTTTGTATAGGCCATGTTTTCCTACCTCATGTATGTAACCGGTAGTATGCTTCAGGATTTCTGTCAGATGTGGCAGACAAAAGTGTGTGACTTCATGCATGTTTGGATCTACCAAAATCTCAAACGGTCTGCAAAATATTAACTCAATTTGATCTGTGATAATGATAAGCAAGCAAATATTGACACTTATTGGATTATTAACATTATATTTTATTTGACAAGTGATTATTTATTTTAAATTTGTGACTACAAAATATAAGATTGACATCTGTATGTAACATATTCAAATACATTATGATTAATTCTATACTGATACTGAAACATGCCTAATAACTCAAATAAATATAACTTAAACAGCAATTTATAAAACTCCGTTATGGCCTTAATGATAGAACTTCTCTTTTTTATACCACCTGGTAGGCAAGATAAACAAATGTAACTGTGAGCTATTGCTCACTGATGATACCCCCGCCCCAAGTGGATAATGTTAATAGTGTAAAATATGTAAGTGTTCGGTAAACAGAAAGATATCGAGTGATGAATCTAAAAAGATATCACAATGTAAAGTTGACATATAAACCCTGAACCAAATTTCAGAAATCCTGGCATTTTAGTTCCTGAGAAAAATGTGATGAAAATTTTCAACTCGGCCATCATGTGTAATATGATAGAAGTATTTAGTAAACAGGAGGTTGTCGAGAGATAAATATGAAAACACATCACATGGTATAGTTGACTTATATAAATCCTGAAACCAAATTTCAGAAATCCTGGCTTTGTAGTTCCTGAAAAAAATGTGACGAAAATATTCATGGGACAGACTGACTGACAGACAGACAGAGGTAAAACACTATACCCACTTTTTCAAAGCAGGGATATAAAGATCAACAAATTAAAAGTACATTGTATGCATTATATCAGCCAGGTTAAAACTAATGTTTGGTTCTAAATCTTGGAATCACATCAAAAGGGATATGTGTATGACATTTCTTTCATGTTGGACAAATAAGTAGATTGTTTTTTCACAATCTTCTATACAACAATTTTACATTAGTATTTTACATTGTAGTTTATACTTTACATATTGCTTGATAGCTTTCATCTTAAAAAAAATAAAATTGCTCTGCCAAAAGCAGCTTGATACGACTGCAGAGGTCAAACCCTAAACAGTTGGGGTAAAATGGACACAATTTTCACGCTTGCTACAGGTTTGAATTTGGATTGTTATTTAATATTTGACACATAATAAGTTTCGTATTCAGAACAACTTTATCTTATACACTGTGCTGTTGTGAATTGCCCCCCCCCCCCTTTCCCCCCCAAAAAAAAAATTTACCCCCCTTTTCTTTGATTTTATGCAATACACTATGCTGTTGTATACGGAAAAAAAACTGAAAAAAAATTGTATCACCCTTCCCAATTACTTTTTTTACAACCCCCCTCCAATTTTTTTTCTCTCACCTCCCCCACCCTTTTTCCGATTGTTTTCTTTCCTTCCAGTTATGGTCATAATTTCAATTCAAATTTTCATTGGAGATGCAACCATGATTACCTATTTAAATACATCTTATAATTTAAAAGTCTTATAATAGAAAATTAATACATCAGCATAAATGTAATAGTAACTTCTTAAAGTAAATTGACAGCTAACCACCACAAGAAAATACAATATTTATTTATACATAATTTTAAAGCAGTGTAAGGGAGGTAATCCAACATATAATGTTTGGATTACTTTTGGATTACCTCCCTTACACTGCTTTAAGATTGTCTTTATTGTTCCTTAACCAAGAAACCCCCCTGTTTGGACCATAACCTGCAAAATCAATCCCAACCTTCCTTTAGTAGTTATAAATCTTGTGTTAAAATTTTATTGATATCTTAATGACTTTTGCTTAAGCTATTATCAGAAACCATCTGTCTTTGGACGACGCTGACACTGACATGATACCAATATATGACCAATTTTTTAAATTTTTGCAGTCGTTTAAAATATAATGCAATAAAACAAATTACCCAACAGCCAATGCAATATTTGGTGCTGCAGTTGGTGTAGACAGGAAGTAATGAAATGTTTTACTCTTCCTGTCTGGCATCTGCATGACCTCTATAAGGTCACCACACGACACAGCTGTCATGTCCATTTCTGTAGTAATCTCTATCTTCCAGGTACATAGTTCAGAGAAGGTATCAATACAGGGGAACCACATCCTATAAAGAGACGTTTATTCATAAAACATTGGTAAACAAATAATTTGTTTTACAGAAACATCGCTATAAATCTAGATATTTTTGTGAATTTGGAGTCATATATTTCTAGAGATAAAGTGAAATTAATTTCTTATTCCATTGTGTGCAACGGTTTAAATATGCTTTCATATATCAAATTGGCAACTGGTATATAAAAAAATGCCAGTGCATGTATGTGTAGAAAATAAACATCATAATGCCAATGGAATTAATGAAAAGATTTTGATATTTTACTGATTCAATAATTTACTAGCATTGACTAGATCATATCAAGATGAATTAAAAGTATAAGTTGACCTCTTGTTGTCTTTATTATGTCTTTTTGTTGCTTTCTTATTTACAAATGTCCAAATTCTATTTCTAATTCAAACTTAAAGACTTATAAGATATCAGCAATACATTCTTCAAAATTATGCATTTATCTTTTTGGTGTATGTAGCTTTGACACTTTCATGACAGATACCCAATGAACAACAAAATGTAATCACAACCATTTAAAGAAATTAAAACAAAACGGTAGAGGATGATTATTCTGTACCTTGATGAATTTTCATATAAACTTTTATAAGTAAACAAATGACAACTCCTCTCTGCTGGTGTACCTTCCATATTAGGAGTTACAAAGTGAATTCCTCCCTTTGGCTGTTCTAGCGAAAATTCTATGCATACTTTGAATGGTCTTAACTCTGAAATGTAAAACAACAATCAAAATAGTCTTTTTTTAAGAGATATATAGGATTGATGATTTTCAGACTTTTTTTGACAAGAAATGAATATGTCCCCACAGGTTATTTGAATGATTAAACAAATGTATGTGACATAAAATTTTCAACTTACTAAATAGATACCTAAAGCTATTTATTCTGCCTTACCAATATATGTAACAACAATAAGTATGTTTTTAAATGCTGAAAGTTATATTTTATAGGTGCAATAGTGTAGAGATTCCGTATCTTTACCACAATATTTATGTTGATGTAAAGTTGAAACCAAGTTACTTTGTATTAATCAAAACATATTAGAAAGTTTGCAGAACCAAGTTCCAAAAGGAAGTGATGACGGCCCTAAATGCATGATTGATGTTCACTTTGGTGTTTATCTGCAGTTCACAAACCAACACAAGATGGTTTTTGACAGAGTGATCTACCTGATATCAAAGGATGTGATTCTGGTGGCATTCTTATCGTAACTTCTCCATTACCAGTGTCAGGGTCAACTGTTGTCATAGAGGTCAAATGGAAGTTTTGGAAATAATCAAGATTACGTCTGAAATAACATTCTTTGATTATTAAAATGGTATGTTTCAGGAGCCAGATACATGTATAATATGTGTGTACAACTTCTAATTCCAAAACTGTGTTTCATGTTTGCTGAATGAAAATTTGTGACGCTATATAAATTAAATTAAAGAATTCTCTAGTATTTAGTATTTAGTATGATCCATGAACAGAAAAATAAATACCATAATAAGTCCTGTCAGTGTTGGACATGTAAAAACAAAATAATAATATAACTTTAAAATATAAGCCTCAAACTTTAGGTTTATTTGGATAATTTGAATAATCAGAAAATCAGAAGAAATGTAAAATGCCACTTACTGTTTAGCATCTCCTTGACAGATTTCCAGTGATGGATCATTGTACAGGAATCTGGCGTCCCATTGCTCATTGATGGTCACTTGATAAATTCTTATCAAATGTTAAGGAACAATATCTATATTAATATTTATCAATCACAAAAAAATAAAAAAATAATCAGTTGAAAACTACTGTGTTTTGCTTTAATCATACATCTGCATAATTCAGACTTCAGTCTTCAAAATATGGAAGCTCCTAAAAATGTTGTTATAGGGATGTTGAAAATTGTCAAAAGAGATAACAAAGGTTGGCTCCTGTTAAAATGTTGAAACCTGTTGCATTTTACTGCACCTGCATTTATAACTGGTGATATCTAAACCTGTTCAAATATTCAAATTTCTTTTTTTAATAATACATGTACCGGTACTCAATCTTTTAAAAAATAGTCTGATTTCTGAAAATACTCTTCATAAAATGGCTCATATGTATCTTTTGGTAGTTGTTTCTAAAAATACAAATTGATTATAAAATGATTAAAAGGATATATAATAAATTATTAATAAAATAATTAAAAGGATATTGCATTGCTTACTGTTAATCTTGACCCTTCTAAGGTTTGGCACCAGTGGATGTATGGCTAGCTCTACATATCCCTAAAGACACAAAAATAGAAACTTTATAATTCAGCATAACAGTATAACAAATTGTGAAGTTGACCATTTGCATAGTTTTTGTCTTTCTATGTTATAATGTTACACTGCTCGTGTTAAAATCTTTAAACTTCCTGCTTTTGTTCAGGTGTTGTTGTTTGTTGGTGACGTGCATTAGTGTTTTTATATGGATTAAACCATTGGTTTTCCTGTTTGAATTGTTTTACACTAGTCATTTTGGGGTCTTTTATAGCTTTCTGTTTGGTGTGAGCCAAGACTCAATGTTGAAGGCTGTACTTTGACCTATAATTGTTTACTTTTTACACATTGTGACTTCTTATTTCTATATAACGTGTGTGCCAAATCCAGTGACCGTCATATATTATGGAATGGCTTTTACAAATAATGCAAACATATTTCATTGATTTGTATTTACATTGAACATTGTGTCATTTATGTAGATCAAATATTTTCATTCAGTATTATGAGTATATAACTTGTGTTAATATGTCTTTGGATTTAGTTGAGCCATTTCAATTAATATTTTATAGTGTGTCTTTCTACATGTATATTGTGATGTTACACATGACTATTGTTTTGGGTAAGGGTGAAGGTTGGTATCTGTTGCATTTATTTGCACCTGTCATAAGTCAGGAACCTGACATTCAGTAGTTGTTGTTTGTTGATGTGGTTCATAAGTATTTCTTGTTTCTGTTTTTTTGTATAGATTAGAATATTGTTTTTCCCGTTTGACTGGTTTTACACTAGTTGATTTTAGGGCCCTCTAACTTACAACTTTAATACTGTTCGGTGTGAGCCAAGGCTCCTAGTTGAAGATTGTACTATGAACTTTAATGGTTTTCTCTTACAAATTGTGACTTGGGTGGAGAGTTGTCTTATGAGCACCCATACCAAGTCTAGGTACATATTATACATATATTTATATTTAAAATTACAGAACAACCTAACCAAAGAGCAGAAAACAGCTAAAGGCCACCAATTGATCTGGCCCTTAAACAAAATTTGAACTAGTTCTGTGAAAACCAACGTCATTTAGCTACTTTTAATATATATCTATTTCAAGGATGTTACAAAATAAGCCACAAATAAGGCTTAATAAAGAGTAAATATACTCACCACAACTGATCTTCTGTTAAAGTTAATTGCTCTTATGCACAAAGTCTGATGAGCTGCAGAAAAATGGAAGTTTTTCAAGCTTGAATTTGTATTATTCAATAATTAGCATCATCATGATCATCAAATACAATTTATGGAAAATTTGATTTATTGTGTCTATATAACATATTTTCCTATATTTTTACTATATAAACTGAGAGTATCATCATAGTACATCAGTTCATAATTTAATAATGAATTTTAACAAATATTTTCATTTTTTTTGTTCTGTATAAGTTTTCATTTAATGTACATTCAAAGTTTTGGAAAAGGGGTGATCCAAAGGTTTTAACTATTAAAATGTTACAAAAAAATATTAGTACATGTACATGTATGATGAAAATTGTAGTGAGGACAAGCAGGTTTGTTTTCAAGGACCACCAGAGAAAAAAAAGATTTCAATAACTTTGTTCCATGACTTACTGAAACTTTATAAAGCCATGTAACATTTATTGATAAAGATGTATTTATATATATTTGATGAGGACAAATTCCTCAATATCAGAAGAAAAATCAATAGAAACTAATACATGTAAATCCTAAATTGTTGTCTTTTTCAACTTCCACACAATTTGCACTAAAATAAATGTAGTCTCTAGAAACTTTTCTATCAGGACTTTGAATAAAATAAAGGGGAAGGAACTTCTATTGTTTCCCACAAATCACATCAAGAATATTGGCAATTTAAAAGTGAAAATTATATTATACATTCTAAAATGAGTCCAGAGCTGTTTACTCATTATGCACACAATCAGTTGTCTGAATACTTTTTGTCAGTATTTTGGGGTGTGTGTCAGTACACAAGTAAGTACTTGCTACATATACATGTAGGGGTAAGGGGGCATGCCCATCAAGAAATAATTTGCAAAATTTAAACTTTAAAGCCATGTCCTGCATTCTCAGAGATGTTTGAGGGATGTATCAGTGTATTGTAGATACAAAAGGCATTTATTTCACAAGGTCTTTTATATTGTCAATAAAAGGGAATTTGATGTGCCTGTCAAACAAATGAAAAGTTTAGCGCTATAAAACCAGCTTCAATCCACCATTTTCTACCTAAGAAAATACCTGTACATACCAAGTCAGGAATATGACAATAAGTATGACAGTTGTTTAAAATCCGGTGGGGTCATGATCCCAAAATCCTGAGCTGATATAATCAAAGTAGAACATGGTAGAAAAATCAAAAAAAATCAAAAAAAAAATCAGGAAAAGTTCCCAACTTTTACCTTCTTCTAATGAACTCAAAAGCTTTAACTTTTTTTTTCATATCTACTTCATGTCCCAGTTTTCCCCACATTTGCACAGAAATCTAACTCCTTTCCGGTCATGTTTAGTCTAGTAAAATATAAGATTGGAACTCAATACAAATTCATGTTTAATAATTGTTTGACATGAAAAAACGTTACCTGATGAAAGAGTTTTTTTTGTTGTTTACATTGAATATGATCTCATCACTTACAGAATGTCACAGCTGAATCCCTAACAACAGAACCAAAATCGGGAACGTTACGGTATTTCCGTTTCTTTTATTAACATGTTTGAATTAAAAAAAATAATACATATAGACTTCGTCCCCATTCACATGTTATGCCTGTCTCATATGAATCCGGGTCCGTTCGCCCTGATTCACGTTCGCCATACTACGTGTTCGCCCTGATACCTGTTCGCCCAGGGTCCATTCGCCCATATTTTTTATTTTTTTCTGTTTGTTGTCCAGTCGCATAATTTTAAGTATTTGAACAAATTATGTTAAAGTTTGTTAACAAATTGACAGAATATTTATATTGCCGCAATCATTTTATCATTTTCTCTTTGATTTACAGAGTAGAATTGGTATACAATGTATTTCTTTTTATTGATATTTGTTAACAAAATGATTGTATTCAGCTGTCAATCATGAATGTATGCAGTATAACTGAGACTAGAACTGTCTCCGAGTATAATAATGAACTTGTAAATCCGTTTCATGATTCACAGTTCGAACATCATTGTGTTTATCAATTTCAAGCTGAATATTTTACCAAAACAAAACGTTTGATTTTTATTAATAATCAATCAAAAGACAAGTATCACAATAATCAGTGATCCGAATTATTTTGTCATTGAACAGTTAACAATCCTAAACAAGCCATAAACTTTTAAATATTTCCCTGTTTCGATAAATTTCAAGAATATATACCATAGAAATATCTGAATAAGTTTTTTCAACTTCAATGCCCTGAATATCAATATTTTTTTAGTAGGGCGAACGGACTCTCTGGGCGAACGAACTCAGGGCGAACGTACCCAGGGCGAACACGTTATTAGGGCGAACGATCCCGATACCGTCTCATATTAATCATGAAATCCAAACGTCCCAAATTAAAATAAAACTAAATCCAAGTATCCTGAAATTCAAATCAAGAGATCCCAAATCCCAAAAGGGTCAATCCCGAAATCCTGAGCTTAAAAACACTCCATCCTGGAGTCCCAAAAAAGGTCCTTTCCCCTCATTATGTCAATGGGGGTTACAAAAAAGATAACTGAATTATGGTGCACATTTTGTGGCTTATTCATAAGTTATAACTTATGTGAGTATCATAATTAGAAAGATGCTATTTACCTATTTTAAACGGTCTTTGTCCATCTCCTTTGCCTTCTTTCTTCATTATTGACAATAAATATTTCTATGTCTTATCAATCCATATCTGTCAGAAGCATGCTTTTGAATATTTCCAACAAATCAACAAAAAAACAGACAATAATAATATTTATTTCTTATTTCATGGGCGCCGCCATTTATTGGTCATATTAGTTTCGCACCATTTACTTTATTTATTGTCATACTGAATTAAAAATGGCATATGGTCTTAATAGTTTGTGATATTATTTTAGTACTTAAATATGTGCTATATTACTTCTTATCCGTTTTTTAGTTCATTTTTTATTTTCAAATTGAAGTAGCTTTACATGCTGATGTCAAACGAAGTCTGACAACTCACACGTCTCATCCCACGTTTAAGGGACTTTTTAGGCAAACTCGACCATAAGGACAACCTTATACTATAGAAACACACATAAGAGATGGCCAGCCCAAGAACCAGACGTGTGCTGAAGGATTTGAAGCTTAAAGATGACAACAGTGTATTATTTTTGTGTATTCTTACTGTATCCATTTACCAATCACACTTTAAAGCCCATTTATGATCCAATTTATTTTCAGTTTTCATTTTATTCCTTTCCTAAGATTAAAACAGCTATTTGCAATCGACCCCTTGTTTGCCTATCAACTTTAACAGAGTGATATATAGTTCATAATTTCTGGGCACTAGCCACTACAGCATAATATGAGGCAGGCAGTACCTGACAATGGGGACGGTCTGTATGAATTATTTTTTTGTAACTTAAATATTTGTTAAAACAAAGAAACGGAAATACCGTAACGTTTCCGATTTTGGTTCTGTAGTTAGGCATTATAGTTGTGACGTTATTTAACTATGACGTCATATTGAATGTAAACAAAGAAACCCTAGCATCAGGTAACGTTTTTTCATATCAAAGAATTATTAAAAATGAAATTGGTATTGCATTCCTTCCTATTTTATACTAGACTGATAAATATATATTTTACTCAAAGATTCATACAATACAAGACCGGAAAAAGGAAGTACATTGTAGATTTCTGCGCAGGTCCGGGATTTCAAAACATGACATAAAAAAAATTAAACAATTTTGAGTTCATTAGTACAATGAAAAATTCGGGAAATTTTCCCGATTTTTCTTATTTTTATTGAATTTTCTACTGTTATTGGGGACTTCGTCCCCATATAAATGTTTGTATGGTACCATTCCCTTTTTGGTCATGTTGGTGGAAGAAGACTTCAAGTCTTCTGAAGACCTATGGTGCCGACTTTAAAATCATTGAACCTCTGTATGCAGCATCTGTTTCTGTGCATTACAGTTTCATAACAACGTCCGATTCCTGACACCAATCTTTACACATGATTAAGCATCAATCCGGGTCCGTTCGCGCCCATTCACATTCACACCCCCTTTCACTGCACCCTACATGTACGCACCCAAAGTCCATTCGCACCCCACATGTTCACGCCCAATTTTAATTGGTTTTGTGTTTAATAACTTTGTAATCAAGTTTTGGCAAGTACAAAAATTTAGTATTCTTATAAGTTAAAGTATAATTGTTTTCATTGTCTCAAAACAAAGTGGGACAGCAATTTTTTTTTGTTTTGAATAAATCTTAATCATGTTTTGGATAGTGTATTGTTAAAAAAATAAATATATTCCTTTCTAAAGAAGGTGGGCTTCTGTCAACGTTTTGTTTTGTGTTGAATAACTCTTAAACATGTTTTGGTGAGTGTATTGCTATAACTTTGTTTCATTTACTTGTTTCAAAATGAAGTGAGATTCTGACTACGTTTTTTTTGTGTGTTTTGAATAGATTTTATCATGTTTTGGTAATTATAGTGTATTGCTATGTTTCATTGTTTCAGATCTAAGGGAACAAGCTGTTATCTTTTGTGTTTTTCATTTAAAATCTTCAATGTTTAACTCATACCAAGCTATAAATACATTCAGTATTTACACCAAAGCAATTAAAAGAACAATCATGATTTTCCAATTATTCAACTGGAATTTGAATTAAAATTGGGCTCGAACGTGTAGAGTGCGAACCAACCTTGGGTGGGAACATGTGAGGTATGAACGTGTAGGGTGCGAAAGTGTATTGTGCACGAACGGACCTGATAACATTAAGCATCTGAATCATTTTATTTGTAAATTAGGATTGAAAAACAATCACTTGCGTAAATATGTACCCTTTTATTTATGTAAATTATTAGGTTTCATCTCAGCTACGTTTACTTGTTACCGGATGTTTTTAATGTAGATATTAGTAGTTCTTTTGAGATTTCACAAACATGTTTAACCCCGCCGCTTTTTTTGCGCCTGTCCCAAGTCCGTAGCCGCTAACCTTTGTTAGTCTTGTACTATTTTTATACGACTGCAAATTTTGAAAAAATTTTCGTCGTATATTGCTATCACGTTGGCGTCGTCGTCGTCCGAGTACTTTTAGTTTTCGCACTCTAACTTAAGTAAAAGTGAATAGAAATCTCTGAAATTTTAACACAAGGTTTATGACCATAAAAGGAAGGTTGGTATTGATTTTGGGAGTTTTGGTCCAAACACTTTAGGAATTAGGGGCCAAAAAGGGCCCAAATAAGCATTTTCTTGGTTTTCGCACTATAACTTTAGTTTAAGTCAATAGAAATCTATGAAATTTTGACACAAGGTTGATGACCACAAAAGAAAGGTTGGGATTGATTTTGGGAGTTTTGGTTTCAACAGTTTAGGAATTAGGGGCCAAAAAGGGCCCAAATAAGCATTATTCTGGGTTTTCGCACAATAACTTTAGTTTAAGTAATTAGAAATCAATGAAATTTAAACATAATGTTTATGACCTCAAAAGGAAGATTGGTATTGATTTTGGGAGTTTAGGTCCCAACAGTTTAGGAATTAGGGTCCAAAAAGGGACCCAAATAAGCATTTTTCTTGGTTTTCGCACCATAACGTTAGTATAAGTAAATAGAAATCTATGAAATTTAAACACAAGGTTAATGACCATAAAAGGAAAGTTAGTATTGATTTTGGGAGTTTTGGTCCCAACAGTTTTTTTAATTAGAGTTATCTTTCTTTGTCCAAAATAGTAAGCAAGAAATATCTTATTGCAAGATTTTTTTTAATTGGAGTTATCTTTCTTTGTCCAGAATCAACTTAAATCTTTGTTATATACAATATACAATGTATATTCACTTTTTACTACCAACTGATAAATTTAAATAATCTTTACCATTCAGTGATAACAAGCAGTTTTCTACATCTTAATATTTTATGATGTATTTAAATGAGTAGTTATTGTTGCAAACTCCATTAGAATATTTTAATTGAGATTAGTTTTGGAATAAGGGAAAGGGGGATGTGATTAAAAAATTGGGTTCAATTTTTGTCATTTGAAATTTCATAAATAAAAAGAAAATATCTTCAAACATTTTTTTGAGAGGATTAATATTGAACAGCATAGTGAATTGCTCTAAGAGAAAACAAAGAATTTAAGTTCATTAGAACACATTCATTCTGTGTCAGAAACCTATGCTGTGCCAACTATTTAATCACAATCCAAATTTAGAGCTGAATCCAGCTTGAATGTTGTGTCCATACTTGCCCCAACTGTTCAGGGTTCAACCTCTGCGGTCGTATAAAGCTACGCCCTGCGAAGCATCTGGTTAATTTTAGTTTCTTGTATACAATTTGGAGTTAAGTATGGCATTCATTATCACTGAACTAGTATATTTGTTTAGGGCCAGCTGAAGAACTCCTCCAGGTGCGGGAATTTCTCGCTGCATTGAAGACCTGTTGGTGACCTTCTGCTGTTGTCTGTTCTATGGTCGGGTTGTTGTCTCTTGGACACATTCCCCATTTCCATTCTCAATTTTATAAAACTACAAGGGAAAGGCTGTGAATTTTCTAAAATATTTCTATATTCTTCCATTTAGTCACCAAAGAGAAAAACTTGTATTCATCAGGAATTACAGATTTTGTCTATCTATGAAAACTTATAAGTCTTGTTCAACTTGTGCTGATATTTTTTTACTTTTGTGACAAAAAAGTAAAAAACATTTCCCTTAAAGATGGTTGATGAGGCCACACTTAAAAATATTTTGGTTTGCCCAAACCCTACCCACAGGTTGAGACAGTGGGTAGGTAGGTAGGCATTTTCTTTCTTTTTTAAAAAAAAAAGAAATTTTAGTATCAGATGTTTATTAGTCTTCATGCCTATTTGATTAAAAAAAAACCTTCTTCAAATCAGGACAATAAAAGAATTTGAGAAGGCAGCTTTTTTTTGGGTAGGTAGCGTTTGGGCAAACAAACCTATTATTTATTATGGCCTGATCACCTCTTGTAATAGGGTTGTCAGTTTTATCAGTTATAAAATCAATCAAACTTTGGTGAACTACTTTATTTGCTTAAAAGTGTTATTTTACTTTTGCTAAAAGTGTTATTTTACTTTTGCTAAAAGTGTCATTTTACAGTCAATTTCAGTTATGTCTAAAATTTTGTATTTGCTTTGGAGGAGTATACATGTAAAACAAGGGGGCTGAATAAGCTGAAATTCCAATAAAACAAATAGTGTTGATACTTGACTTACAATGTAAGTAACGACAGAGTTTTAGAAATAGATGAACGACAGAAGTTAAAGATTATAGTTTGAATTATAAAAAGTTTCAATCAGTTGAGTAAAGCTGTAATTTCCAAATTGAAATTACTTGTATATTTTGATGTAAAATTACTTGTATAAAATAACAGATATGGTGTATGAAATGCAATCTATGTTAACTTTATTTTAGACCTGCTTTGAATGTGGAGGACACAATCCCCAATGGGTCAGTGTGACATATGGAATATGGATCTGTTTAGAATGTTCAGGCAAACACAGAGGACTAGGTGTACATTTAAGGTAAAACTAAATTGAAGAATCATAATGAATGTTTGCTGAATTTAAAACAAAACTGTGTTAGTAATTAAACAATATTTTTCCTCTGTCTGGTGACAATTCTGATAGGAAAGATTGTTTTCTTATGCTTTCGGATAAAATAATTATAACATTCAGTGCAAAATAAAGCAAATTTTATTTTACATTTCTGCACTTTTTTTAAACGACCGCAAATTTTGAAAAAAATTTCGTCGTATATTGCTATCACGTTGTCGTCGTCGTCGTCGTCGTCGTCGTTGTCCGAATACTTTTAGTTTTCGCACTCTAACTTTAGTAAAAGTGAATAGAAATCTATGAAATTTTAACACAAGGTTTATGACCACAAAAGGAAGGTTGGTATTGATTTTGGGAGTTTTGGTCCAAACATTTTAGGAATTAGGGGCCAAAAGGGGCCCAAATAAGCATTTTCTTGGTTTTTGCGCTATAACTTTAGTTTAAGTTAATAGAAATCTATGAAATTTTGGCAAAAGGTTTATGACCACAAAAGAAAGGTTGGGATTGATTTTGGGAGTTTTGGTTTCAACAGTTTAGGAATTAGGGGCCAAAAAAGGGCCCAAATAAGCATTATTCTTGGTTTTCGCACAATAACTTTAGTTTAAGTTAATAGAAATCAATGAAATTTATACACAATGTTTATGACCACAAAAGGAAGGTTGGTATTGATTTTGGGAGTTTAGGTCCCAACAGTTTAGGAATAAGGGGCCAAAAAGGGACCCAAATAAGCATTTTTCTTGGTTTTCGCACCATAACTTTAGTACAAGTAAATAGAAATCTATGAAATTTAAACACAAGGTTTATGACCATAAAAGGAAGGTTGGTATTGATTTTGGGAGTTTTGGTCCTAACAGTTTAGGAAAAAGGGGCCCAAAGGGTCCAAAATTAAACTTTGTTTGATTTCATCAAGAATTGAATAATTGGGGTTCTTTGATATGCGGAATCTAACTGTGTATGTAGATTCTTAATTTTTGGTCCATTTTCAAATTGGCCTACATTAAGGTCCAAAGGGTCCAAAATTAAACTTAGTTTGATTTTGACAAAAAATTAATCGGTTGGGTTCTTTGATATGCTGAATCTAAAAATGTATTTAGATTCTTGATTATTGGCCCAGTTTTCAAGTTGGTCCAAATCGGGGTCCAAAATTAAACTTTGTTTGATTTCATTAACAATTGAATAAATGGGGTTCTTTGATATGCCAAATCTAACTGTGTATGTAGATTCCTCATTTTTGGTCCTGTTTTCAAATTGGTCTACATTAAAGTCCAAAGGGTCCAAAATTAAACTTAGTTTGATTTTAACAAAAATTGAAATCTTGGGGTTCTTTGATATGCTGAATCCAAACATGTACTTAGATTTTTGATTATGGGCCCAGTTTTCAAGTTGGTCCAAATCAGGATCTAAAATATTATATTAAGTATTGTGCAATAGCAAGTCTTTTCAATTGCACAGTATTGCACAATGGCAAGAAATATCTAATTGCACAATATTGTGAAATAACAATATTTTTTTTTAATAAGAGTTATCTTTCTTTGTCCAGAATAGTAAGCAAGAAAAATCTAATTGCACAATATTGTGAAATAGCAATATATTTTTTTAATTGGAGTTATCTTTCTTTGTCCAGAATCAACTTAAATCTTTGTTATATACAATGTATATTCACTTTTTACTACCAACTGATAAATTAAAATAATCTTTACCATTCAGTGATAACAAGCAGTTTTTTTACATCTTAATATTTTATGATGTATTTAAATGAGAAGTTATTGTTGCAAACTCCATTAGAAATTTAATTGAGATTAATTTGGAATAAGGGAAAGGGGGGTGTGATTAAAAAAAATGGGTTCAATTTTCTCATTTGAAATGAAATTTCATAAATAAAATGAAAATTTCTTCAAACATTTTTTTGAGAGGATTAATATTCAACAGCATAGTGAATTGCTCTAAGAGAAAACAAAAATTTTAAGTTCATTAGAACACATTCATTCTGTGTCAGAAACCTATGCTGTGTCAACTATTTAATCACAATCCAAATTTAGAGCTGAATCCAGCTTGAATGTTGTGTCCATACTTGCCCCAACTGTTCAGGGTTCAACCTCTGCGGTCGTATAAAGCTACGCCCTGCGGAGCATCTGGTTGTTTATGTATTTTTATAGTAAGTGAGACCGTATTTAGTACAAAGGTTAAATTTAAATCAAAGATCTATTTGCTTTCTGTCAGACCACATCAAATACAGATAAGACACAGTATTCCATGTATTTGAGGTTTACATCTGTTTTATTTTTTTCTATTTTAGTTTTGTAAGGTCTGTTTCAATGGATAAATGGAAAGATATTGAGTTAGAAAAGATGAAAGCTGGTGGAAACAGAAATGCCAAAAACTTCTTCAAATCCCAATCAGATTATGATCCTGGTATGACTCTACAAGAGAAATACAATTCTAAAGCAGCAGCATTGTATAGAGATAAGGTAGATTTTAAATTCATAAAGGAAAAGCTTTGGCTTTGTTGCTCAGGTTAACTTGATTGTTTCAGTAATATTTGTGTGTATCTTTGAAAAAGAAGATGTGGCATGATTGCCAATGAGACAACTCTCCACAAGAGACCGAAATGACACAGAAATTAACAACTCCATACCACATACATAGTCAGCTATAAAAGGCCCCTAAATGACGATGTAAAACAATTCAAACGAGAAAACTAATGGCCTTATTTATTTAAAAATATCAAATATACATGTGTCACTTGTAATTTTCAGAGTCTTGTATTATATAGTATGTCACTTGTAATATCTTTGTGTCACTTGTAATGTCTTATGTGCCAATATTGCGAAAAAACACCTTTTTTAATCAGATTTTGTCAGAGGCTGAAGGAAAACCATGGAGTATAGAAACTTCATCTGCTAGGAATTATGTTGCATATAAACCATCAGCTGGTCTGAAGACGTCGTCTAGTTCATCAAGTTTCAGTAACAAACCTACCAACACTTCAAAATATTCTGATGACTTTACTGATAATAGCTATCAAGATGGAAATGTCAATTTACAAAGGTAAGTCTAATACAAAAAAAATAATTATAAAAGATAATAAAAAGTGAAAGCTGTAAAACAAATTTGAAATCTGTAGCATATATGTTAAAAGGGAAGGAAGCGTTGAAGCTCAGGTTGTATCTATTTCTAGCTGTATTAAAGTAGTTGTGGTACTGTAAATCTTAAAATGATTGTGACTGAATTAAATTAAACATTTCTGTTGTATGCAGTTTCTAAATTTGCCATGGTTTTTTTTTTGCACAATTTCACTCTTTCTACCTTCAAAAACATGATACAATTTCCATAATCTAAAACTGGACTTACCTTCACCAATACACTGGACACCAAATGATAGAAATGTGGTACATGTAGTACAGAAACCTAAAGAGGTCTTTTGTCAAATTTGTTTGAAGGATCCTTAACTTAAGCAAATAACCATAATGTAAATAAACATGATACAATATGTATTATTTTAATCATACCAATACCCAGATGTAGTACCAACCCAGTGGTAGTGAAAAAAATATTTGATTTCACACAGTAATGTATGTACTGTAAAGTGTTGTATTGAATCTATTTGTATTCCTACAATAGTCATTTAACATGTTAGTGTTTTTGACATAGATCTGTCACACCCTTTGACAAATGGTATTTTATTTGTAGTGAGGAGTTTAAAAAGCAGAAAGAAGATTATTTTAATAGAATGCAAGCAGACAATGCCAGCAGACCTGAGTAAGTTTATACCATAATAGTTTTAAAACATTAAAGTTTTGCAGATAATGGGGGGAAAAAAATTAAAAGCTAAGTTTTGCTACATTTAAATATAGAGTCACAACATAAATGAATACATTTTGAGGGCATTTTAATAATTTATTTTCAGAATTCCTTAACTTAGGAAGCGTTTTAAGCTGTAAATTTGAAACTGAAATGTTTCTGTTTTGTTATACGACAGGGATCAGCATGAGTCTTGTAATCATTTAATATATAAATTTGTGATGATGATTTTTGAAGCTGAAATTGAGAAATCTCGTTTTACTATATTTATGATTAGACTTAGTACATGTACTGTGAATTCATTATTTATGTGGGTATCAACTTTCGTGGTTTGTGGAAAACTTGCATTTTCGTGGTTATTTGATTTCATGTGTTTGCCAACCTCTGCATACAAAGCCTAAAGAAAATGTGTAATTCATCGTACATTTGAATTCATGGTTTACCCAAGAAACCATGAAAATGGTAATTTTTGAAATCTCAAGAAGAGATTTTATATGAATTTATAGGGTTAAATATACTTACCAGGAGTTACTATTATAAATATAGAATACGTTCCGCGTTTTAGTATGTTCCCAATCGCAAAAAACATCGAGGAGACCGAGATCTTTAAATATCCGGTATGTTATGAAATCTACTCACTCGATTCAAGGTAAGATCAGTTTTATTTGGCGTTTAATTGGCAAACCAATATACACCAAAGAGAAATTTATTTGGGGTGGCGGTGGTTCCTGGTAAGTATATTTAACCCTATAAATTCATATAAAATCTCTTCTTGAGATTTCAAAAATTACCATTTTATATGAATACAAATTCAGGGGCAGGTGGAGGATAAATTTCTTGGATATGAATCAAAAACATTCCTCAGAAAACACCAAAAACAGTTCTTTTTAAAATACTGTCAAACATTAAAAACTTCCACCAAAAAACAAACTATTTACAGGATACTACTAGTCATCATCCTGAAAAAAATTATATAATAAACATTATGTGAAACCTTGTATACATGCTCTATATACATTTGTTCCTAAATAAAAATTATGTGAAAACTATTTTCATCTTTATATACAATAATTTCTTTAAAAACAATTCTATTGTAATACTTTGTCAGAATCTATATCTCGTAAATAGAATCTTACAAAAGTTGATTCGGATGACCAATCTGCCGCATCTCAAATCGATTTTGTAGAAGCTCCCTTATATAGAGCCCAACTCGGAGCAATTGCTCTTGTGGAATGACCTTTAAATTTTAATTTGTCATTTGAGTAAGCAGACCTGATTGTTTGGACAATCCAACTAGAAATTGTCACTGCTGTTACTGGTTTATGAGGTTCTTTCATTGCTAAAAATAATTTGACTTTGTCAGTTGCATCTAACTTCTGTCTTATTTCCTTGGTTTTATCCAAATAAATAGTAATTGACCTTTTTGGATCTAAAAACTCTCTTTCTTTGAAATGAGGTACATTAATTTTGGCCCCAAAATGACTTTGTCTATCTTGTTTTGACAGACCATGTCTAATGAAAGTTATACCTTTGTCCTGAACCCTCATAGACTCTTTATCAATTCTTAGACTTTGTAAGTCACTGCATCTTCTAAAAGTTGTTATAGCAATGAGAAAAACTGTTTTAAATGTAACAAACTTTAAAGATGCATCAGATAAAGGTTCAAAAGGTTCATTCTGTAAGGCGTTAAGAACCATCTCTAAATCCCATTCAGGCAATAAATTAACCTTGGGAGGTCTAGAAGGAAAAACTCCTTTTATCAGTCTTGAAATATAAGGATGTTGACCAACCTGATAATTATCAATTGGTGGTAACACTGCTGATAACATAGAGCGATACCCAGATATTGTTCTGTACTGTAGACCTAATTCAAACAGATAAGCTAGAAAATCAGCAACCTGATTTAAAGTAGCTTTATAGGGATCAATTTGTTTCCCACTACACCAGCTATTGTACTTTTCGAATTTTGTAATATAGTCTTTTCGAGTACCCTTTCGCCAAGATGCATTGAGCAAGTTTCTAGCCGATTCAGAAAATCCTTCTGCTTTGAAGTTTCTGTCGAGAGGAGCCATGCTGCTAAATTCAACATTTGAGGATTTGAATGGCAAATTTGGGTTTTGGGTTGTGTCAATAACTTTTCCCATTGTGGAAGTCTGATAGGAGGAGCTATCAATAACTGTAGAATTTCCGGATACCAGTGTCTCCGTGGCCATTGAGGTGCTATTAAGATAATCTGACAGTGGAACTGCCTCATATATCTTAATATCTTCGGAATCAGACAAATTGGAGGAAACACATAAGCAAACATGTTCTCCCATGGAATTGTTAATGCATCCAAAGCTAGTGCATTGGGATGAGGAATCCAAGTACAGGAAACCTCTGTCTGTCTGTTCTCCCATGACGCAAATAGATCTATCATTGGGGAACCCCAAAGATGAAATATTTGATTGACAATTGTCTTGTTCAATGTCCATTCTGTTTGGCGTATTTTTACTCGACTTAATTGATCTGCCAACACATTTTTCTTGCCCATTATATGTGCTGCCTTCAAAACTATCTTGTTCTGAATGGCCATCTGCCATAACTCCCAAGTTAAAAGATAAAGACTGGTTGATTTTGTCCCTCCCTGGCGATTTATATATTGGACAACACTTGTATTGTCGCTTCTGATGAGAACACACTTGTTCGCTAACAGACTTATGAAATGTTTCATTGTCAAATAAACTGCTTTCATTTCTAAGCAATTTATATGCCACTCTTTCTGTTGTGGACTCCATTCCCCTTGGAATATTTGATTCCCAACATAACCCCCAAAACCGCTTTTGGAAGCATCTGTTGTGACTGTTACAGTGGATATTGGAGATACTAAAGATCGGCCTTTCAGCGTGTTCACTGAATTTGTCCACCATAATAGATGGAATTTTAGATGTTGAGTAAATGGAACTTCCAATGTCATATCTCTGCAAATTGGATTCCAAAAACTTAAAAGATGTAATTGTATTGGTCTCATGTGTAGACGTGCATTTGGAATCAACTCTATACATGATGCCATCACACCCAGAATGCGAAGAAAATCGAAGGCTATTGTCTTAACATTCTGCATGTTCTGAATTAACATTTGCAACTTTTGAATTCTCTCTAATGTAGGAACTACTATTCCCTTTTGTAGATGAAAAACTCCCCCTAGGTAAGTTACTGATTGACTTGGAATTAAACTTGATTTCTCTCTGTTTATTATGAAACCTAGTGAAACTATCAGATTGAGACATTTCTCTCGATCTTTTAATAATTGAATTTTGTCCTGATTGATTATCATCCAATAGTCTAAATATACCACCATTCTCACATTTTGAGCTCTGAGATATGCTGCCACCACTGATACAATTTTTGTGAAAATTCGTGGTGCACAAGTTGGACCAAAACACATTGCTTTCCATTGATAACATTGGTTTTGAACACAGAACCTCATGTACTGTCTGTGACCTTGAAAAATTGGGACGTGAAAATATGCATCCGATAGATCGAGAGATATGGCCCAATCGTTCGGTTTCACTAAATTTATTACTTTTGGCATAGTGTCCATTTTGAAATGGATTTTCTTGAGATAACTGTTTAGAGGTTTTAGATTTGTCACCATTCTTAACTTCCCGTTTTTCTTTGGGACTAGAAATAATGTGCTGTAAAAACCTGTTACATAATCTGGAAAATGCACCTTTTCTATGGCGTCTTTTTCCAATAAAGCATTTATTTCTTGCATAAAAATACCTAAATGGTCTTTTTGTACAAAAGTCTGTTTTATCCCTGTCCAAAGAGGTTTTTGAAAAAATTCTAGTTTGTATCCCTCTTTTACAATTGAGAGAACCCACTGATCTGATGTTATTTTCTCCCAATTTTGAAGAAATTTTTGTAATCGACCTCCTACAGGTATCTCTGGACACATTAAAAAAATTACTTCTGAGTCAGCTATCTCTTCCCTTGGGGTTCCGAAAAGAACCCCATGAGGACTGTGTAGCACTCTTGCCAGACTTGAAGCCAGACTTGAAGCCGGTCTTGTTTGCATCTTGCCCACTATGTCTAGGTGCTGATGCTGACTTGTCTTTCTGAAAATTCTGTGCAGGTTTCCTATAGTTGGGAAATGTACTAGTTGCATTAGAATTTGATTTCACATTATAATTATTGCTCTTAATGTTTTGCCCACCTGATGAACTAGATCTGGAAACCTTAATGTTTCCCTTCTCACGAGCATTGTTTTCAAGTTTTCTCTTTCTGTTGAACTCTGGTAACAGATCAGAGAGTTGGTCTTTTTGCTCTTTGCGTTTTTCTAACGCTATTTCTAGACCTTTACCAAATACCCCATCATTTGTGAGTGGCAAATATTGGCATTTATTGCTCATTTCTTTCAAGCCTGTTAACCCTGAATCTTGAGCTGAAGCTTGCCTACGGACCAAATGTAAAAAGGCACCTGTACGGCCTGCTTGGTCAATTGTTTTAGTAGACATGGCAAAAACATCTTTTACAGTTTGACAAACTTTATCTTTCTCGAAGTCATCACTCTCAAGAGTTTGTACAAGTGAACCTAGAGCTTGTTGCATATAAAGAACAGAAATTATGTTCATTCTTGCACTGAGTTGCCCTTGAAAACCCAATTTCTCTATCTGTCTTAGAGGTTGTGTATGCAGTTGCCTGTGATTGTCCCAAGATTTAACTGCTTTTTCACCGTGTGTCTGTCTTAACATGGGTTCAAGTAAGTCATCTAATTTTGGAACTTGCAAAAACTCAACTGAACTATCATGAATAGGGAAAACACTCCTGTATTCCTCTTTATAGGCAGAAATTCTTTCTGGGTGTTTTGAACGCCAAGAACTTTCTAAAATGTCTACCTGTGTCTGGTCTAATACTAATCCAAGACTAGATTTTTCTTTAGCAATATCTTCCTTAAATATTTTTGCTAAAAAGTTAACATTCTTATTGACTGCCTGTCCTTGATCAGACTCAATATTGTCATTTAATGAAAAACCTTCATTTGAGTTTACAACATGTTTAATAAATCGTTCACATTTACGATTATTATTTACAATGTCATTTTGTAGAATACAATCATCATCGGGTTGTCTAACTGGACTACCTCCAGACCCACTATCATATTCTGATCTCATATCTAAATAATGCCTTTCAGTTTGTTGTACATGTATGGATATTTCTGATCTATTATCAAAATCTTGGTTTCTAGAAACTCTTGGCGACCCCAGATTTTGGTCCAAGTTTGGTTCTAGTGAAATATATGGTCTATTCTCCCCAGATGGAAGATTACCAATATTTCTTTCAAGTGAATTTAATGGTCTATTCTCCCCAGGCGGAAGATTACCAATATTCACACAATCAGATCTTAGCAATTGTTCCCTATTCTGATTGTTGGTGACTAACAAACCAAAAAGTTTGTCCAACTTGCCATTAAAGTTCTCCTCCATACTTTGGAGCTTCTTGTCATATTCGGACTGCAATTTTTCCGATTTTGACAATCTTTTCTTTTTACCTGTTGTTTTCACAAACTCTTTGCTTATCCTTACCAACATTGGTGAAACAGGTTCCATAGTAATACTATCCTGCGTGTCTTCGTACAATGAGGACCCGTCCATATCGTTGAACAACGATGTAATTATAAACTTTGAAGAGTTATACTAATATATATTAAATTACGATGAGAACATCCGTTCAATTGAACGCAAAAAATAAAACTGATCTTACCTTGAATCGAGTGAGTAGATTTCATAACATACCGGATGTTTAAAGATCTCGGTCTCCTCGATGTTTTTTGCGATTGGGAACATACTAAAACGCGACACGTATTCTATATTTATAATAGTAACTCCTGGTAAGTATATTTAACCAAATTCATATAAAATTGGTATCCAACGTTTAAAAATGAAACTACAGTGTGCAATCTTCTGTTTACATAGGAACATAGCGCTTTCAGAAAATGTTGAATGATTAAATGCTTTTGAAATATTTATAATCATCACCTTTCTTTTTTATTATTTTGTAGAAATCTTCCTCCTAGCCAAGGAGGGAAATATGTAGGATTTGGAAGTACACCTATGTCTGATAAAAAAGATGATGATTTCTTCGACAACACTTTATCATCTCTGAGCTCAGTAAGCTTACTTATATTTAAATATTTTTATTAAAGCAAAATACTTATGTGTGAAAATACTTATTAACCCATATATATATTTTAGCATAAAATTGAATTAAACAAAGTATGATTAAGACAGAGAAGTTGTCAACTATTTTCATCTCTTTTTTGTGGTAAAATCTTTTAAGTTTTACATTGGAGCAATGAAAATAGCAGCTGTTACAACTTTTAACAAAAAAAGGCATAAAAGTAAACCAATATTTGTAATTAGTGACAGTCAGTAGTTGAAATTGAATGATTTTATTGTCTTGTATAATTCTAGCAATCCAGCAATCAAAGCTGACTATCCTACAGTCAGAAAGATAATTGAAGTCAATGAAATTCTTGTATTCTTATTAACATGTGATATTGATGATTTACTATTTCAGGGATGGTCAACGTTTGCATTGGGAGCCACTAAGTTTGCCTCAGTAGCTTCAGAAAAGGTTGGTAAATTTCACAAACATTAAATTAGATATTCGTAGGACTTGCAAATCACCTGCGGTCAAAGCTTTATATTCTAATTAGAATGTCATAGTGTATGGATTATGTCCCCTTCTGTCTTAATTAATGGAAAATGGAACTCAATTTTAAAAAAAATGGTGAAAATTCTTTATCTGATTAAAGCCTGTATACCCTGGCAAACAAAAGTTTTTGTTATTTTATTATATAGGAATCACCAGTACATATGTTGGTGTGCCTAGTAACTCCACCTAGATAGATATTGATTAAACTTTACACAGTTATTGAACTATACCTGATGCTATGGTCAAAGAAAAATGTTAATAGGGAGATAATCAAATTTTATTGTGCTAATACTGAAGAAGCTCTATAACAATTACATGGAAATGATTAATTCTATTTTCCTTGTCTCATTTTGGAATTTACAATTTTTTATTATAATGGTATAAAACTCTTTTCAATGTCAGTGATAAAATTGTTAAATAGCTGCTTTTGTACTGATTAGAAATCAGATATTCATTGAGTTTTGTTTGAAGTGATCAGAAATTACTAAAAATTATGAAGAATTAGTGTATCATTTCATTTAAAAAAAAAAGAATGGAAGGGTACTTGAATAGTAAAAATCATCCAAAGTTTATATAGTACCATCTGAACAAAACAGTGTTTCCCTATTTAACATACCAACTCTTTATCTGTAAATAATTGAAGTGTAAAAATTGACATATTAAGAATACCAATTTTCATGAATTTTCCAAAGAAGATATTTGATGAAAATTAGACATTTATAACTTTTCATTCAGTATGTATTGAGATATGAGATTTTATCTTTTATAAAGCATAAAAAGTTTTTCCACATGTGTACAACTGTAGGAACTGTTAATTATATCTGATTGTGTAACTGTTCATCGCTTGGATATTGAGTGAAAGTTGTTTTTAGATGTCATAAACTTTGTCTTTTATAATCAAACCACAAAAGAATTCTGTTACAAGTGCTAAATTATCAATTAAATCCAATCAACAACAATTTGTAAACAATCAATGTGTTGGTCAAATTTCACCTGGAATCTATATAAAACAGGGATATGATTTTTCATGTCTGATAACATTTTACCCATATGTGATTTTGAAGACTAAAAATTACAGCACTGTGGGCCAAAAATATAGGTCCTCCCTAAAGACTGATAGGATCATTGGTTGGCAGTCCTTTTAAATCCTGAAAAGAACTCTGTCTATGAGTTCAAATTGTTTTCTGTGACAGAAAATGTTGAACTCATAGACAGAGTCAACTTAAAAATCTCCATTTGATTTGCACCAGAAATATTCTTGTACAATGTAACATGTATCTGCAAACATTCTGGGCAAACAACTTTTCGATCAGATAATGAAACAAAAATGAAAGATGATCATTTGTATTGGCCATTTTGATGAAGAAAACATCAACTTGGTGTGGCCTTAGATAATTCTGATTAGGACTAAAAAGCTATACATATGAGAGGTGTAAACTGTAACAGGTGTTTTTTGTATTTACAACTTACAAACATGTCATCAGTGTATGATAAATTAACACCTTGTTCTTGAAGCTCAGTAAATGTAAAAGATTAAAAAAACACATAAATTGTAGTATTTTAATCTATCACACACATGCACTGTAGCTTCAAAAACAGAATAAAATCCTCTATACATGTTAGTTGTTCCTGGTCTTTGAGTATAACTTGTGTCTCTTGAGCGAATATTGTTATCATCTTCTGGGGATATAATTTTACAATAGTTGGGGAAGCACATCCCGATTCGATTTTCATAAAAACCATTGTTTCCAGAAAGTGAACTGAGAACTCAAACAGTCCATTTTTAGCTCACCTGGCCCAAAGGGCCAAGTGAGCTTTTCTCATCACTTTGCGTCCGTCGTCGTCCGGCGTTAGCTTTTACAAAAATCTTCTCCTCTGAAACTACTGGGCCAAATCAAACCAAACTTGGCCACAATCATCATTGGGGTATCTAGTTTAAAAAATGTGTGGCGTGACCCGGTCAACCAACCAAGATGGCCGCCACGGCTAAAAATAGAACATAGGGGTAAAATGCAGTTTTTGGCTTATAACTCAAAAACCAAAGCATTTTGAGGAAATCTGACATGAAATAAAAATGTTTATCAGGTCAAGATCTATCTGCCCTGAAATTTTCAGATGAATCGGTCAATCGGTTGTTGGGTTGCTGCCCCTGAATTGGTAATTTTGAGGAAATTTTGCTGTTTTTGGTTATTATCTTGAATATTATTATAGATAGAGATAAACTGTAAATAGCAATAGTGTTCAGCAAAGTAAGATCTACAAATAAGTCAACATGACCAAAATGGTCAGTTGACCCGTTTAGGAGTTATTGCCCTTTATAGTCAATTTTTAACCATTTTTCGTAAATTAAAGTAATCTTTTACAAAAATCTTCTCCTCTGAAACTACTGGGCCAAATTAATCCAAACTTGGCCACAATCATCTTTGGGGTATCTTGTTTAAAAAATGTGTGGCGTGACCTGGTCAACCAACTAAGATGGCCGCCACGGCTAATAATAGAACATAGGGGTAAAATGCAGTTTTTGGCTTATAACTCAAAAACCAAAGCATTTTGAGGAAATCTGATATAGGATAAAAATGTTTATCAGGTCAAGATCTATCTGCCCTGAAATTTTCAGTTGAATCAGTAATCACTGAATTGGTAATTTTGAGGAAATTTTGCTGTTTTTGGTTATTATCTTGAATATTATTATAGATAAGAGATAAACTGTAAACATCAATTATGTTCAGCGAAGTAAGATCTACAAATAAGTCAACATGACCTAAATGGTCAGTTGACCCGTTTAGGAGTTATTGCCCTTTATAGTCAATTTTTAACAATTTTCATTAATTTGGTAAATTTATGTAAATTGTTACCAAATATAGTTCTCTGTTACTAATGGGCAAAGTTCATTATAGATATAATTGTAAGAAGCAAAATCGTTCAGTAAAGTAGGAAATTCAAACACATCACCATCACCAAAATACAATTTTGTTATGAATCCATTTGTGTCCTTTGTTTAATATGCACATAGACCAAGGTGAGCGACACAGGCTCTTTAGAGCCTCTAGTTTTTGAAACTCATGAAGTTGTACAACATCTTTCTCTATCACTTTTTGTATGTTTTCTCCTTTTCCTCTGTTGAATTATGTAATGATTTTAAATATTTGGATTTCCATCATTTAGTCTATTAAGAAAGTTTGTCTTTCTGTGTGTTTATATATGTGTTGTTCTATCCATGAAAATTGTTCTTCCATTGACATCTTGTTGTGGATAAGGTGTCATAGGTTATCCTTCTCCATCTTCTTCCTCTGAACAGCTTCATTTTGGTGACTGTTGTACTTGTTTGTAAATCCTTAACAAACCACACCTCTTTTGGGGAAATATATAATATTCATAGTTTTTGTTTGTTTCTGAACTGGTTTCCTGATATGATCTCTTTGTTTAATCTCTTAGAGACATAGCTTGTTAAGTGAGGGGAGGGGTAGTTTTAAGACTTCTAGTATCAGTTCTGTAAGATATTACCGGTAAAGGCATATTAATGTTGAAATATGCTGCACAGCCCTAAGTGTGATCTTTGAAAATAAAGATTGTGCATATAAACTTTCCATTCTAAAATACAATTTATTACTGAACTTTATAGTAACAGTGGCATAATGAGATATGAAAGTAAATTCCGTTGTCTATATTCACAGAAGTGCAACCCTCCAATGTAATGTATTGTATTACAGTGAAACTTCTCTAAACCGGTCCCTCTTAATACCGGTTCTCCCTTCATACCGGCCAAAACCGCAAGTCCCGGCCGGCGTGTATGTAAATAAACGGTCAGGTAACCTTAATTATAAAACCGGCCACCCCTTTAAACCGGATACCGGCCGTTATTTGTGTATTTGTGTAATCAAAATCAATAAAATATCACCTCATAAAACCGGCCTTCTCATTTGTAATCATTAGTCCATATATAATACTGTTATATAAACAAACAAGTTAATCCGGTCAATTAGACACCTGCATGGCCACTGAGTAGTGTTCACCTGTCAATGTCAAATCAATACCCGAATAAATTATCGGTTGAGAGATTTTGATCTTCACCCACGCTAATCAAAGATGAAAGTTAATTATCATTAAATGTTTTAGCTTGACTACTTTATTTGATCATTTATAAAAAAAATTTAGGCAAATTATAAAAAATCACTCACTTTGACTTTTGCAATAAAATCGTATTTCGTTAACGTCGGGATAATCTATTGAAATTTATTAAACCCTCTTAGATTAGTTCCAGGGTGTGTTATAAGCTAAGGTGTGATGAATTATTGTGTATGCATTGCACATGAATTATTATATGAACATCGTATGTTACCGATTAGTAGAGCTTTCAACTTTCAATAATATGTGATATTGATATTAAAATTGTTTTGTTATATAGTTGCATTTTATTTGTTATTCCTGCAAAATAAAAAATAATAAAGATACAAATGATGTTTTAATATTTATTTCATAATCAATTTAGAATACAAAGCTAAATTTACACAACAAAACAAACTTTATGATTGAGGTACAATACATGGTAAAAAAAACAAATGCACACATATTGAAGGGAAGTAACTCTTATATTGAAGGGAAGTAACTCTTGTTAATTTCAAATTCATTAAACCGGCCACCCCTGAAAACCGGCCGAATCCCGTGGTCCGACGGGCGGCCGGTTTTGAGAAGTTTCACTGTATCATCATTAACTTTCTGGAAGCACATACTTGGCTCACCTTGACCCTTTCTTAATTCATCTGTCAGTCTTCATTCTCCTTTGAAATTCTTGGGCTAAACTATGTTTGAATGCTCCTTAGAACATCCAGTTTAAAAATTGTATCCAGGAAATTTATCTACTAACCGATAGCTTCCTAACAATGATTAACTGATACACTGTAAATTCAGAAATTATTGTGTGGATTTATTATTGGGATTTTGAAGAATGGACATAAATCATGATAAAGAGGTAGAGCCAATTTGCCGTGGATTTGTTTCATTCGATAAGATAGGTAAATCATGTTTTGAATAGCCCGATAGATGCTAATTATAGTTCATGAAAATACGTCACATTATTTATTGTCATACCTTGAACAGGTATTCCTACAAAAACAAGGTCATGACTATTGATTTTTGCTGAGCCTTCCACTTTAGTCGAAAAAACGAGACTAAGCAAGACTACATTCTGTCGTTGTCGGGGGTGTCCACAAATATTCACTCTGTGGTTAAAGTTTTTGAAATTTTAATAACTTTCTTAAACTATACAGGATTTCTACCAAACTTGGACAGAAGCTTGTTTATGATCATAAGATAGTATCCAGAAGTAAATTTTGTAAAAAGATAACTCCATATATTCCCTATTTTACTTTTAAATGGACTTAGTTTTTCTGCAGGGAAACATTACATTCACTCTGTGGTTAAAGTTTATAAAATTTAAATAACTTTCTTAAACTATCCTTGGTTTGTACCAAACTTGGACAGAAGCTTATTTATGATCATAAGATAGTATCCAGGAGTAAATTTTGTAAAAAGATAACTCCATTTTTTTCAGTTTTTTACTTTAAAATGGACTTAGTTTTTCTGTGGGGAAACATAACATTCACTCTGTGGTTAAAGTTTTTAAAATTTTAGTAACTTTCTTAAACTATGCTGGGTTTGTACCAAACTTGGACAGAAACTCCATTTTTTCAGTATTTTACTTTAAAATGGACTTTCTTCGAGTTAACATTACATACAGTCTGCAGTTACAGTTTTCAAAACATTTATTAGATTCATTAACTCTCCTAGATTTTTACCAAACTTGGACAGAAGCTTCTTACAATCATAAGATAGTATCAAGAGGAATATTTTTAATTGATTTTTATCCTCATTTTTGTTGAGCCTGCAATTTACAGCAAAAGTAGGCGAGACACTGGGTTCTGCGGAGATACAGATGCAACAGCTTCTTGATTTTTTACCTACAATTACGATTTGTAGTGTAATTGATTTGTTCTTTTGTGTTGTTTTATTTTCTGATGACTTAGGTACCGGTGAAGGGACAGTGGTACAAATTTCATTACTAGTATCTATACAGTTTGTGAATTGGTGACAAAACTGTTGTTGGCTGCATTTGTTACATATAATACCATGTTCAAAAAAGGTTTCGAAAAATTGTTTGTGTTGTTTTGAAACTTGTATTTGAAGTTATGTGTATATTACACCCTCAACATGTAGGCTTCATTGCTTTGGAAATAATTCTCGTGTTATTGGTTATGTACAGGCCCCTACATCAGTTTAACGGCAGCTGTTCCTTGAATATATGTAATAAACGTAAACACATGAATAGAAAGTGCGTCAAGAGAATGGGCAGTCATAGGAATGCACAAAATAAGCGATACATTATGTTTTCTTTGATACATGTAAAATGATATACTAGTGAAACATATAGTCAAAATGAACCAGAATGACTCTATGAATTAAGCAAACATCGAAAAAAGATGGTAGAAACATTTAAATTTAATATAACAACACAAAAAATGCAAGTCTTCTGAGCGAGATCCAAACCCTTAGTTCAAAACCATCACTTATTAGTAGTTCTGTGCTCTACTGATGGAGCTACGGCGATGCTTATCCAATGTCTCTTATTAAGAAGCTATATCAGTACATTTATCGATGTTACATTTTTTTCGTTAAAAAGTTGTTTTTTATGTAATAAGGACACACTAAACCAATTTCATTTTTGAGGGCAAAAGTAGTATGAATAACAACAGTCATAAAAAGCATAACTTTGTTTTGGTTTAAAATGTCCTTCTGGGGAGATTCCCTGTTTTTGCTACCTAAAAACACCCAAAAATCCGCTTATTGGACTTTCATCCTTTTTGAGGGTTAAATTAACTATTGATCACACATATCATAATATATGTAAATCGAGATATTGATCACAAAGCATTTTTATTTTTTGTTTTTGTAGTAAATTTTATTCCGTCGGCACTTTTTATAATTGGCCCTTCTGTGAAAAAAAATCATCGGCAAATTGGCCCTATCTCTTTATTCCAGATTGATTATTGCGAATTCAGGAAAAAGCTGCTTTCAAAAATATGCATCAGATACTGTGAAAGTACTTTAATTTGTGGGTGTCAATTTTCGTGGTTTGAGCAATAACTACAAGTTCGTGGGTTTTTAAATTCGTGGATTTTGGGTTTCTAATGAAAAAAAATCAGCCTTTAGAAACGAAGGTTACAATTAGTCTGGATTGAAGGAAAATGCAAAGTAAACATTGACCCGTGTAAATCGTTGTGATAAGACTAATCAACCCATGATAAAGTGACCAACAGATTAAAGACCATCAAAGGTGTTAATAAGGCAATAAACATGTCACCTTAAGAAAATAGTAACATAAACAAATGCTATAAACATATCTTGAATTGTCAAATAATTCTTATCAAAATCAGGAATATATACTGTTCCTAGTCAAAATCAAGCCCAGCATGAAATAATAAACTATGAGATATAAAATGAACACATTATCATACTAGTATATCAATACCAGAAATCTGACTTTCATCGATCAAAAATATTTTTTATGAGAATTATATGATCAAAAGTTGTACAGTTAAGGTTATTAAAGATTAAATGGGTATAATTCTGCATGCGGTTGTAGTTCTGTGACTGCTATTAAAGTATTCTCAGATTTGGCGTTATTCAATATATTCTCTAGATCATATCAGTAGTCAATTTACCGTTGGGGATCTTTCCATGTCTTGATTTGGACAATGGTTGTTTTATTTCGTTGGACACTTAAATTCGTGGATAAAGTCATCCACGAAAACCACAAAAATTGGTACCCCACGAATAAAAGTACTTTCACAGTATCAAAATGTGATTTCTTATTATTGCAATAATTACCCAGTTACAATTTTTGTAAGGATCAAAACACCTTTTTGAATTTAGAGTAGATAAAAAAATGAGCAACAGGTCAAGGTCTACCTCCCACATAACTTTCATAAAAATAGGATTGTCTATATCAGAGTTATTGCCCCTTAAATGTAATTTTCTGGAAAATTTTGAATGTTTATTTTCTTGATAATTGTAATTGATTTGGAGAAATTTAATACAGGTAAAATGACTAGAACAATATGATCAACAGATAAGTCATCATTAGCAAAATTTTCAATTGACTCATGTAGAAGTTATTGCCTTTGACAAATTAGTTTTACCTCTTTTTGCATTTTTGAAGAAATCCTTATACGGTAGATAGTAAAAGATATTGAAAATATCACACTAACACAAAATTTAGAATCTAAGTAAGTCAACATGTTCAAATTAGTGAATTTATCCATTAGAGTTATTTCCCCTGCATGATGATTTTACCCATTTTTGTCCAAAAAAGAAGATAAACATAAACTTTGAAAAGCAAAATAAGATCTAAAAATAAGACAACATGACCCATCTCATGTTTTCTCCTAACTGCCTGGATGGTCTCGTGGGAGGTCATGGATTCAAAACCTGTCCAGGTAAAACCCTTTAAGATTGGTATTAGCTGCACCTCAGCTAAGCATTTGGTATCAAGGGGTAGGACAAAGATAAATACAAAGACTGATCAGCTAGTAATCTGAATAATGTGTCTTGGTAGGGTGACATGTCTTCCTGCAGACTGTTACCTTGGGAGCCTATTAAAATCCAGGTCATTGTGATGGTCTAGTATAAAGCAGGGTTACTATTCATATAGCAGTAGCATGTTCCTGTACTGAATATGCATTTAATTAGTTGCTGGAGGTTAAGCAGCCATCCATCATCTTTTGTCATCCTCATTTTCCTATGAAACTTTTAGGCAGGCTAAATGAAACCAAACCTTACCACAATCATTCATAGGTGTCTTATTTAAATGAAAAAAACTGAAGTAATGTTAACTCTGATTATTCAAAGATCAAATTTCAGCAAATAAATCTTGCATACAGAATTATATATTCCTATATGTAACTTAAATCAGTTGTTAGGTTATGATGGCACAGACTTAAATTTAAGAATTTGGAAACAAAGCTTGCCTTTCTTGACTTCTAAAATTGGAATATTTGGTTTATGTAATAATTATAAGGTGAACATGTCTGTCTGGCATTGACCTTAATATTGTGGATCTTTTAAAATATCAAGTTTATGTGATACTTGTATAATCTTTAGCTTGAATACTTTCAACATTAAATCAATGATCTTTTAGCAGTATGTGTACAGTACTTCAGTATTACTTTTAAAATGCATAAATCTGATTTGTGGTCAATTTGACAACTTGTTTCTTGAATATAAAATTGATATATTTGTTAACTAAGTGAAAAAAATTATTTTACAGGGCTAATAATAATGGAAATTGAGAAACTTTTGATTGGAATTTTTTAACAATAAAAATAACATTTTTTTTTTAAATTGATGAGCAATTACATAATGCAACAAGTAAAGTATTTGTTTCTTAGTTACATTAAGATTTTGATATTGTAACTTCGTATATCTTGGCATCCTTGGATGTACTTGTTTTTTGTGAACTGCATCCTATGTAGAGATGTCCAGACCGAGAGAATGCAAGAGAATACGGGAAGATTATGTTTATATCCCATGTTTTATAATATGTCAGCAGTAGGCCAGCATTATTCAGGATATGAAGTGTGTAAGTATTCACATCAGCTACAATAACATTGTCTCTAGGTGTTTTCACTATGTCAGTTGGTGTGAATGGTATATCCATGTTGATCTCTGTATCTCCTGTGTATATATTGATTATATCACAACCCTGCCCTAACACTACTATGCGTCCTTTCCTAGAAACATACCTGTCAACTCACCCGTTTTTTGCGGGTGACACCCGTTATTTTCACCTCTCACCCGGGAGTTTTTCTTTACCCGGCGGGTCCCGGGAATTTCTAACATTACCCGTTTCACCCGGATTTCTGACCGGAATTGTTTCCGGTATTTAGAAGTAATACGACCTTCGGTTTTATCGGTCTTTTTCAATGTAACCAAAAGTCAAAATGTAGGACTTGTTTACCTGAGCTACGTAACGATATTTTCAACAAGCTAAAAGATGAGTTCAGTGACTATCAGTTGACCCCATTAGATGAACTTCCACTTTGCACTTCCCCTGAAACTGACATTGGTACATTTTGGGGAGAAATGTCCAAGTTGCATGACATTTTTCTTAACAAGCCAAGATTTTTTTGTTTTGTCAAAACTTGCTAAAACATTACTGGTTTTGCCAAACAGCAATGCAGACAGTGAGAGGGCATTTTCTTTAGTAAAGAAAATAGCTACAGAGTTTAGGGCTGATCTTAATAAGGATACACTGTGTGCTCTTCTTTCTTGTAAAATGAATACACATTTGCATTGCTATGAACTGAAACCAAGTGCAGTTCTTTTAAAGAATGCCAAGTCTGCTACTATGGAATATAACAATAGTCTGAAATAAACTTGTATACATGTTCTAACTGTTTTATATACATATTGACTATATAAATTATATGTAAACATATTTTGGTTCTTCAATTGAGCCCGCAAAATGTCGTACGCGTTATGACCTGAGATTTTTTTTCTCAATGCAGGTCATGACCTGACTTTTCATTTTCAGAGGTTGACAGGTATGTAGAAATAAGACCATCCGCCACATGAATATTCCCATTGCTTGTACTACAGATACTTGAGGGATCAGTAAATATAGGTTGTTTATGTTGATCATGTTCATACACTTTCTTGTGGTCTCCTTTCTGATTCATTAGTATTACAACTCTTCTTCCTTGTTTAGGGTAGTCTTTATTAACACCTCCTACTAGAACGTTATTGTCACTGGTGATATAGACTGCTGTAGGTACTAATGGTGACATATTATATACAGAGTCTGTTAATGTACCTGTAGTACAGCTGAATTGTTTGAGTTTATTATCCTCTGTAGATATAAGGAGATTATTCGATTTAGTAACCGCCATACCATAAATCTTGCTATTTAAGCTTGATATTATGTTTACTTTGGTTCCTTCAAATTTTACTCTCTGTAAAACTTTTTCCGAGTAACTATATAACCACAGTGAATGATCATGACAATAAGACATATAACCTACTGCAGATAGTTCTGTCTGATATTGTTTATTGATGTTTAGTTCTTCAACAGTGATGTCGACATGGCCAACATCTTTGATATTTACTATCTGATGATCCTTTGCATTTTGGAACTTCGGATGCACTTTTTCTTTGCAGTTATTGCACAATAAATTACAACAGTCAATACACTTCCACTTTATGGGTCGTTCAGTTTCACACACTCCACATTTGACTGGAGCTTGACTTCTTATAACAGACTGAGAGAACGCCATTATTGTAAGACATTCATAATGTATTTTTATCCTGGCTTTTGGTTAACTTCCCGGTATTCAGTGTTTAACAACTCTTCTTTTATAATTTGGTTGATTGATCATGAAAGAAAGACTTTTGTACAGGTAGTCAAGATTATTTATTAATAAAACCCAGTACATGTAGTAGATTTGTTTAGTTACTTGAATTATATTGATTCAAAATTTTGAAGACAAAAATCTTACTTCTATTAAGTTCATTTCAATTGGAAGTCTTTTCTTAAGTCTCCATTATAAGGATATCTTTCAATTTATTTCAATTTAGATGTACTTTAAAATTCATGTTTGAATGAAGTATAATGATTTAAATGTAATAATTATTACAATACTGACTTTTTTCCATTCATTTTTATGCCTCATTTATTAGCATTACATTTTCTGGACTGTATCCATTCGTCCATTCATCTGTCAGTCTGTCCACCTTCAGGTTAAAGTTTTTGTTCAAGGTAGTTTTTGAGGAAGTTGAAGTCCAATCAACTTGAAACTTAGTACATATGTTCCTTATGATATGATCTGTCTAATTTTAATGCCAAGTTAGAGATTTTCACCATTTTCTGTCTATTGAACATAGAAAATGATAGTGCGGATGGGGCATCTGTGTACTAGGGACACATTCTTGTTTTTAGCATGATTTTGGGCCAGTGTGAGCTTTTTCCATCTCTTGGTGTCCATTATTTATTGTCCATAATCATCTTTCAACTTTTATAACGGTGTCCTTTGAAATTATAGGGGTAAATGATCCAAAATTAGCCACAATTATCCTTAAGATACCTTATTTGAATGGAAGTACTGGCAGCTGTGATCTGATGGCTGAAGAAAACATCATAGTCACAAAATGATATATCCCTATAAGTGACTTGTAGTTGGTTTTTTTTAATGTCTGACGTCAAATATTTCAGTCACAATAAAAAGACTTTTGTAAGAATTACACAGTCAATCAACTTTTATGGTCTGAGGACATAGGGGGTCGATCAGGAAAGTGAAATGTGCTAGGCATTGTATAAATGCTGGATAAATTTTTGCATTCTTATCAGATGCAGTAACCCTCCTCTGAATAAGGTGCCCTTTTTGACTTGAGAAGTCTCTTTGTTGATTTCACTTAAGTTCTTTCTCAGTTTTGCCAATTGTTTTATAAAGCTTCAAAAATTCTATTTGTATCTAAACTCAATAGTTTTCAATGAAAGGTCATTTAAATTTTCACACCTAAAAATATTTTCGAAAAAATAAGGATTTTCTTATCCTAGGCATAGATTACCTTAGCTGTATTTGGTACAACTTTTTGGAAATTTGAATCCTCAATACTCTTTTACTCTGTACTTGTTTGGCTTTATAAATATTTTGATATGAGCGTCACTGATGAGTCTTATGTAGATAAAACACGTGCCTGGCGTACTAAATTACAATCCTGGTACCTTTGATAACTATTCACACCTAAAGTTAGACTTGTCAAAAGAAAAGTACCTGTTAAATAAAGTTGAGTTATTGGACTTTACAGTAAAAAAATTAAGAAGAAAAATCAATAATTGGAAATTTTCTTTCACTGAAGTACAACAAAACACAGCATTATTTTACATTTTAGTCTTTTCACCTTTAAATTAACAATTGTAGTACCTACTTTAAATTCTGAAATAATTTTGAGGTTTTTAAATGCAAATAATGGGACTGGATTAGGATTGCATATTTTTTTCTCTCACATTTTTATATCTGATACATACAATATCTGTAAGCAAATTTTACTAAATTGCAATAATATATACACATTTTTGTCTTTTCTTTAAAGATCACAATATTAAATGCATGCAATAATTTCTCAATTTACTGTGAGTGAGTACTGAATTTACAGTATATAAATTCTCATTTTTATTTAAACAAATAATTCAATAATTTAAAGTAACATTTGTGATATAGTGACTTATGTTGTATTATACAACCCCCAACCCTCTTCTTGTCATCTCAAAAAAAATTAATCTGTTTTGTATGCCAAATAAGTACAGTTGTTAAATTAACCCTCATTCCTGGTTATTTAGGTCTTTTATCCTCAATAAGCTGCTATCAATGATCTAATAAGTAGTCAGGTTAAAGGTCAAACAGTTTAATTTTTAAATTATTTGCTGCTTTCTTGCAAAAATCTTGAGTGATTAAAAGTAGAATCTGATAGTTCAACTGGATTCTGGTGTTATCTTGAGATAAAGTCCTTTAGCTTCCATTATTGATTTTGTGATCTAATAAAGACATTAGTCATACTCTCTCACAGTTTTGTATGCAGCAGATGTTACAATGCGAGGCTAGATTGTGTCTGGGGAGAATATAGTAATTCAATCATCAGCACTTCTCTAGATTTTTACTGATGTAGTGGATAAATCTATATATTGTCTTCAATGAAACATCATTATCAACCAATAGGAGGGCCACAGGTTATTATTATATTTATATGGTGTTAAATGTTCAATTTTTTAGTTGCATTGTAAGGTATGAAATTACTTTTATTTAGAAATATTTTAATGGAAATTCTACATTTAAAGTGTTTATTGTGAGCATTTGTTTAACAATATGTTATATGTTACACAAGCCTTGCTTGCTGTATTTGTATCATAAGCACTAATATAAAAATTTATGGTAAAAATTGATAAAAATATGTTATAAAATGTAAATATGAAAATTCATATGTATAAAGATCTATAAAGAATAATGTATCTTTTGAGTATAATGTTGGTAATATACATGCAGCTCTGAAACCACCAGCTGCATGGCAAAAATAAAAGCATGGCATGGTATGACACCAAATGCTTAGTTCATAGAATAATTACTACAGTTTTCATTGTTTTTTTTCAATATGAAAAAGAAGAAAAAAGGGGGGATATATATCTTAATGGACAGCAAGCAGTTGACACACACAGCTGAACACATGGTATCTAGCAGCTTAATATATATTTGTAGGAGGACAAGTTTAATACTTTTAAAATAATCTTTCAAAATTTTGTTGAACAAAAAACATTTAATGTGTTTTTCACTAATATTAACCCATACATATACATTACTAGTGGTACACCCCTCATACATGTTTTATTGATGCTTTAATATATTTACTTTCAATATCATTTATACATGTACAAGTTATGGGTTTGAAGGCTTATTGCTTTTTCTAAACTTGCTTATTCATATCTATTTGTTTGACTTAAGTTAAATGTTTCCGTTTTGATTTCGATGTTTGCATTTAACAGTATTCTTGCTAAAACTACTGACCCATCAGCCCAGGCTTTTAAAATTTCTATCAAGTCTATTAAAATTTCTGTCAAGCCTATGAAAATCTCTCCACAGGTCAATATAATCTAGCTAACAATTTCTTAAAATTCAGCTTCTAAGTTCTATTGTAAAAAATTGAAATCAAAATTACACACAGGCATGACATATGTTTGTGTGAACCTCACCAGTATGATATTATTTACATAAAGGCATGACATATGTTTGTGCGAACCTCACCAGTATGATATAGATTACACACAAGCATGACATATGTTTGTGTGAACCTCATAAGTATAATATAAATTACACACAGGCATGACATATGTTTGTGTGAACCTCACCAGTATGATATAAATTACACACAGGCATGACATATGTTTGTGTGAACCTCATCAGTATGATATAAATTACACACAGGCATGCCATATGTTTGTGTGAACCTCACCAGTATGATATAAATTACACACAGGCATGACATATGTTTGTGTGAACCTCATCAGTATGATATAAATAACATTCTGGCAAAATATAAAAAGATAAAAGTTATTTCTATATGTTTGCACTGTTACATACTGCCTTAAATTTCACAAGCATTCCTTCTTATATTCAAAAAATGGTTTAGTAAGGTAATTATTTGATGTCAGAATTTGTTTGTCTTAAACTTTACTCTGTTTATAAATTTGTTGCAGTTTTTTAGGAAAGATTGATTACAAATCAAGCTAGTTTTCTTGGTTTATTTCTATAAGTATATATTGCACAAAATAATGAAGATTAATTTGTTTCAACAGGATTTAAAAGTCTGCATGTATAATACCTAGACTAGTAAATAACTTAATAAAGACATTGCACTGTACATGTTGTGAACAAACTGTCAATAGGATTAACATGTAAACATACAAGTTTGGGTTTATGTGTTTAAGGTTTTTTTTATGTTATTTTGGGATTTCAAATCTATTTAAAATGAATTTAAACTTTATTGATAATGTTACTTTAAGAAGGCGTATCTTTAAATTCAAGGATAGTTTGAATAAATTTCAATCTAGATATAAAAATAAGACTAAAACTTAAATCTTTAATAAAAATTAACAGATACATGACAGACAATATAAAATAAAATACAGTAAGGAGGTAAGTTCTAATTTCATCATTCAGGTCATTTATATTGATATTTGCCATGAAATAGTGGTCCTTTCCATGATTTTCCTCAAATATAAGCCTCATTTAATTTGTTTATAGCAGATTCTTTTTTCAAGGCTGAACTTGAACATAAAAAAATGTAATTCCCCAATCTGATGTTATTGCATTTTGACCCTAAAGTTAAAAGTCTAAGCATCTTATATGAATTCCTTAGAAGGTAAGATTTTCTGTTATAATTTAAAAAGTCTATTATATTTTGGTAAAGTAGTTGTATACTTGTATTGTAGAAACTATAAATGTGCTAAATAAAGAGATTCATTGGAAAAAGGTATAAACAATTAAAGTTGATCATGATTAATAACTAAACTTGGCTAACTTTTTTTTTTAACAACATAATAATATTTATTCATCTAATCTTGCTTGTTACAAGTTTCACCAAGAGTCCAAGCTTCTCTTGATTTACCCTGTTACACTCCACTGATTATCCAGGGAAATAAACAGCTGATCCAACTTATTAAGTTATAAAAAATAATATAAAGTTGTATAGTTGTCTTATGCAAAGATTTATCAATGCTAAAAATTCTTTCTAATTGACAATAATATTGGACATCTTGATTTATATGCATCTATTCTTTTATTAAATTCATTTTCAAAAATGCTAAAGACATCAACAGTTTTTGTTCTCTGCTCGGATACATAGTATGACTTATATATAGAAAAACTTAATACTGTTAGTATATAATTCAGAAAATAATAATTACTATCTGTGATTTTATATCCAAATACCAGATGTTGCAATTTAATATCAAAATCTATTTTACTTCTTCTAAAGAGTTCATAGATTTTTTGCCAAAATTTATTCAAATATCTACACTTCAAAAAATAGTGAGCATAATCTTCTTCTTGCTTACAAAAATTACATTTATCTGTCTTAGTTACTTTCCACTGCAATAACAGTTTTTTAGTTGGAACAATATAATGTAATAATTTCCATCTAAATATTTTTAATTTATTTTCAGTCATATATTCAAAAATAAATTTGTACAATGAATTTATATTAAGAGTTTCTTGTATTGGTAGGATTCTAAGCCATCTGTTTATCCCTATTGACGACTCTAGTTTTGTATTTACCAAAGAGTTGTATAACATTTTATTTGTTAATAATGTAGTCTCAATAAAATTATTTTTCCATACAATTTTATTTCTCTGAATATTAACTATAGTTTTGACAGAATTCTCTTTTTGAACAATTTGAATCCATTCTGCTGGTATAGATTTTTTAAAATTTTTGAAATTCGGCGATCCAGTTTATTTTGAACTTTAATTTGTTTAGAATGTAGATTTCTGATAATGACATTTTATCATCTAAGATATCATTTATGTAAATTAGATCACTCCTAATCCAGTTCTCAAATATAATAGGTTTATTATCAAATTTTATAGATTTATTTCCCCATATTACTTGCATTCTAATATCAAAAAATGTGACTGGTTGTTTTGTTTGCCCCCCCCGCCAGTCAAATTCCAAGACTTTATTACTTCTTTATAAAACACAGGAATATCTTTAAGATATCTTAAAGATTTGATATCACTAAAATTCATATTAAATATTGACAAAATATTGTTTGAGACATTGAAGTATTTAAATGGTATAAGCTTCCAAGTCTCAAGTTTACCATTTACCAATCTATTTACCCATGATGCTTTTAAAGCCACAAAATAACTTTTAAAGTCTACCATTTTAAGACCCCCCTTCTCATATGGACCAATCATCATGTTTCTTTTAATCTTGTCTGGTTTCCCATCCCAAATATATTTATAGCTACTGTTTTCTATTTCTTTTATATAATTTCTGGGGTTAGACATACGCTTCCCAAGAAAGTAAACAAAGGCAATATTAAAGTCTTTATAATTAGGATTTTTCCTAAAATAGAAAGATTTCGTTTTTTCCATATCATAAATAACTTATTCATCTTATCTATTTTACCATTCCAGTTTAATTTTTTGCATTCTTCTTTGTCATGTCCGAAAAACACCCCTAAAGCTTTAAACTAGGCTAACTTCAATCCCCTTTGCATATAATGTTTCCTTGGTTCTGTGCAGATAACACATTTTGTCATCAAATATTTCTTTATTGCTGTCTTCACTTACTGAACCAGTTACTCCTCAGAAACAGAACCAGTTACTCATTCAGAAACATAACCAGCTACTCATTCAGAACATAACCAGTTACTCCTCAGAAACATAACCAGTTACTCATTCAGAAACATAACCAGTTACTCATTCAGAAACAAAACCAGTTACTCCTCAGAAACATAACCAGTTACTCATTCAGAAACATAACCAGTTACTCCTCAGAAACGTTACCAGTTACTCCTTAGACACAGAAACAGTTACTCATTCAGAAACATAACCAGTTACTCATTCAGAGACATAACCAGTTACTCATTCAGAAACATAACAACAACAAGTTACTCCTCAGAAACAGAAACATTTATTCATTCAGAAACATAACCAGTCACTCCTCAGAAACAGAACCAGTTACTCATTCAGAAACATAACCAGTTACTCCTCAGAAACAGAAACAGTTACTCATTCAGAAACATAACCAGTCACTCCTCAGAAACAGAACCAGTTACTCATTCAGAAACATAACCAGTTACTCATTCAGAAACAGAACCAGTTACTCCTCAGAAACATAACCAGTTACTCATTCAGAAACATAACCAGTTACTCCTCAGAAACATAACCAGTTACTCCTTAGAAACAGAAACAGTTACTCATTCAGAAACATAACCAGTTACTCATTCAGAGACATAACCAGTTACTCATTCAGAGACATAACCAGTTACTCATTCAGAAACATAACAACAACAAGTTACTCCTCAGAAACAGAAACATTTATTCATTCAGAAACATAACCAGTCACTCCTCAGAAACAGAACCAGTTACTCATTCAGAAACATAACCAGTTACTCCTCAGAAACAGAAACAGTTACTCATTCAGAAACATAACCAGTCACTCCTCAGAAACAGAACCAGTTACTCATTCAGAAACATAACCAGTTACTCCTCAGAAACAGAAACAGTTACTCATTCAGAAACATAACCAGTAACTCATTCAGAAACATAACCAGTTACTCCTCAGAAACATAACCAGTTACTCCTTAGAAACAGAAACAGTTACTCATTCAGAAACATAACCAGTTACTCATTCAGAAACATAACCAGTTACTCATTCAGAGACATAACCAGTTACTCATTCAGAAACATAACAAGTTACTCCTCAGAAACAGAAACAGTTACTCATTCAGAAACATAACCAGTCACTCCTCAGAAACAGAACCAGTTACTCATTCAGAAACATAACCAGTTACTCATTCAGAAACATAACCAGTTACTCATTCAGAAACATACCCAGCTACTCATTCAGAAACATAACCAGTTACTCCTCAGAAACATAACCAGTTACTTCTCAGAAACAGAACCAGTTACTCATTCAGAAACAGAACCAGTTACTCCTCAGAAACATAACCAGTTTCTCCTTAGAAACAGAAACAGTTACTCATTCAGAAACATAACCAGTTACTCATTCAGAGACATAACATGTTACTCCTCGGAAACAGAAACAGTTACTCATTTAGAAACATAACCAGTTACTCATTCAGAGGCAGACATAGTTGGCAAAAAATATATAAATAATGTTCAAAGAGTAATATTTCAACAAAATTTGATATTTGGGAAGAATCTGATATCATAATTGATTTCTGGAGTTATCTGTCTTGACTTATTTGTTTCTGTAGACCACTCACTAAATGTGCAAGTGGTAACATATAAGCCCCTTGTTTCTATAAATAATGATCTGCTGAGAAACACTATGAGCCTCTAGTTTATTAATCTATCATTGGTTATATTATCACATGTAATCAATTGTTATACAGGCCTTGATGAAAAAAGTAGAATTTATTGGAATTAATCTAAATATATTGGTGCTTCTGATTAAATGTGATGTGTTTGATACAGTTTAATTATTGTAGAAGTAATTTCATTGTTATACATATATGTAAGACCTTCATTTCTGTCTGCATAGACAATACCAGTTGTTAAATCACAAAGTTTAAAGCCTCATGCAGTCACTCTGTCCATCCATCAACACGTTCAATGTTGTTATAATTCAAACTTGTTTTTACACATGATTATTATCAGTGTTTAAAATTGAAAAGCATCTAAAACTATGACCAGGGGTGGATTCAGCCATTTAAGAAAGGGGGGAAAGACTCAACTAATTGTCCCAATTCAAATGCATTGATCGTCAAAAAAAGGGGGGATACAACCCCCTGCAAACCCCAGACCCCTTGTATATGCCACTGATGTCAGTCATTCCATGCCTGGAAATGCCCTTGAGACTTGAGAAAAAATTGTGGAAAAGTCTTAAAGCTCAAAACAAACATTCTCTTATCATCATTAAAATGAATGAAACTATTTAAATGCTTTGGATTTGCTTGGACCCTGGTCTTATACATCATGGATTTGCAGAAAAACTGCTTTTCAACTTATACTCCCCGTAGAATAATTTAGGGCAGTTCAATATTGATTTTTTTTTACGTATTATTAATGGTGAAATCATGCATCTTCAGAAGGGAAAGAGACTGTTGAAGTTTAAATAACAGTAGAATATAAGAAACCTTTTTAAAAGTTACATGCTTATTCAAATGTAACAGTTTTGTGACATTAAGCTAAAACAATGTTACAAATTTGTAAATACATTATTTATTTGTGCCCCATAGAAGGGTAATTAACATACAGATTATAAACTTTTGATATTTACAATGGCTTAGTATGTGACTCTATTAGCTGAATGGTGACAAATTCAATGTCAGAATCCATACATTCACTTTAATCTGTATAGAAGAATTTCATACTTGGTAAAGTGTTGTAATCTGAACTTATCGGTAAAAACAAAGCGCATGTCAATGAGTGTAAATATTTATAAAGGCATTATATTAGAACTAGTTTGACTTAATCTTTTTCTCGTTAAGGTAAGATCATTCATTTTTGTTTGTTGAATTATTTTCAGGTTTTCAGATAAGGAATAGTTGCTTTAATGATTAAAAAAAAAGACATGTCTAATGATTATGCTATAATAACACAGAACTTCTACGATTATCATAAAAATGTAAAATAATGTTGGCCATATGATCTACCTTGATTGTCAATCTGTTCAGGGTGACAGATGTTGGTAACATATAAAGTAAAGTAGTTCTAAGTGATTATGAAAAGAATATAACATCTTCTGTATATGTGTAAAATATAGCAATAAGACTCTAACCCAATAGCAAGATGAACCATTCACATCTATAAGTTTTATAAATGCTGGTCAGGAGTGGTTGTCCTTCAATGGTTGCTGTATATTATATTTTTTCTGTTTTGTTTATTGTTTTGACTTAAACCTTTAGTGTTCTTATTGGAATTGTTTAGAGTGGGGTGCTCATTTTCGCCATAACTTTCCATGTTTTCTGCAGTTCATGTTCAGGTCTTTATGTTTTTGAATTAACCTGATATTTTTATATGAAGAATAACATTAAAAGATAAATATTCTTAGCTTGAAAATATGTTTCTTTGAAAAAAGATCATCTTAAAAGTTACATTTAAGGTTGTTTGAAATTTCCTGATGTTTTGTCAAAAGGGGACACATATATGCTGTTTGTACACATCTATTTAAAACCAAATAACTGCAACTTTAAACAATATTTATCAAATCAATTTCATTATAGATGAATAGCAGACATTTCAAAGGTGTATTTAAAAGAACTGAAATTTAGGGCAATCAGTCAAAGAACTACTAAGAAATACTTCTTTCAAATCATTTTTTCAATCAGGAAATTGGCAGAAAATCGTTGTCTGTTTTTCGGTCCTTTCCGGTAAGTTCCGAAATTTTGTCTAAGTTTAAATGATAATCATATTCATTAAAATCATATGATTTACTCACATATTTCTTCCATTTTGACCATCTGTTGGAAGTTTTTGTACACCTCAAAATCATAAAATGGTGAAATTGTGTCCTGCCCACTCTAACATTTTGTCATGAATTTTGTGCACTTTTTGTAGGATACTATGCTGTATAGGTTTTGCTTGTTGGTGAAGGCTTTATTTACTGTGATGTATAGTTGCTTACATTCACATCATTTGGTCTCTGGTAGTTAGTTGTTTCTGTGGCAATCTTACCACATTTTCATAATTTTATGTTGTACTTGTTATTTACATAAAATTGAGAATGGAAATGGGGAATGTGTCAAAAAGACAACAACCCGACCAAAATAAAAAAACAACAGGAGGAGGTCACCAACAGGTCTTCAATGTAGCGAGAAATTCCTGCACCCGGAGGCGTCCTTCAGCTGGCCCCTAAACAAATATATACTAGTTCAGTGATACATGTTCATCTGGGTTGCTCCAGGATAGTGCCTTCATTTTACATGCTTTTTGTCTCGCCTTGACGGAGTCAAAAAGCGAGACATAGGTATGCAGTTTCCGACGTCAGCAATGGCGACAGCGTCAACAATGTATTAGTTTGTGATCAGCTCAGTTTTATGGGGAACCAAAAGTGGTTTGTCAATGATAATTGGTATGCAGATGTATTACCATTGCCACATCTCATTGCCATGGAGATTATTTGGCTCTGCCCCCTCAGTCATGGTCAATTGACTTTGAATGGTTTGCTTACTTTACATGTATTAGTTTGTGATTAGGTCAGTTTATGGAGATCCACTTGTGGTACGTCAATGATAATTGGTATGCAGATGTATTACCATTGCCATGGAGATTTTTTGGCTACGCCCCCTCAGTCATGGTCTATTGACTTTGAATGGTTTGCTTACTTTACATACAACTTTGTGATTAGGTCAGTTTATGGAGATCTGCCCCCTCAGTTATGGTCTATTAATTGACTTTGATTGGTTTGCTTACATTACATGTATAAGTTTGTGATTAGGTCAATTTTTGGGGATCCACTTGTGGTAGGTCATTGATATTTGGTTTGCAATTGTATTAGCATTATTTGGCACAATTCATTACCAAAATTACAAAAAGGCGAGACATATCTCTGTGATAACAGTTTATGTTGGTTTTTTTTTTAGAATCTCATCAAAGAGAATACCTTTAGATATTAAAGTTTTAACTTATCATAACATCCAAAAATCTGGATTGGGGTTACGTAAAAAAAATTACAATATTAGGGGTGTCTGGGTGTATTGGCCAATCATTTTGCTTCAATATATTGAAAAGTTTAATACAGATATTTACAGTAAAATCATGTTTATCTTACAGGCCACAAAAGTAGCATCTGCTGCAACAAAGAAGACAAAAGAATTAGGTCAAACTGTAAATGACAGCGTTATAAAACCAACCAAAGAAAAGGTAACCACAGTTTGTTGTACAGGTGTTATAGTTCTCATTAACAACTGGAATGGTTTTAATAACATTTAATGGTGAAGGTATCAGTTTTACTAATTCTGGTATTTTTTCAAGTTGAAGTGTGATCATTAAAAAAAGGTACATTTCATAAGGATGATAATCCTTTTGTAGACATGAGAAAATCTGTAGATACATATAATTGGAGTTGTGGGTATAACATCAGTCAGACAGCAACCCAATGACAAAAATCACCCAGCAACATCTGAAGGTCAACATATGCCAAGCTCTTCCAGAGTAAAAAAGAATCAGAAAATCAGATTGAATTAAAACTACCAAAGATATGCTTTGAAAAATATCGATCAAGTTCCCTAAACAATAACACATTTAAAGGACGACCACTGACAAGGTTCCTGACCCAGAACAGCTGGCACTTCAATTTATTTATAGAAACATACATTACATCAGATTCATATAATATATTTAAAAAAAAACTAAAAGAAATCTTTATGACGGTTACTGATGAAGTTAATTTTTTTAACTATTAATCAGGATAAATGGGGAATGACTCTGAATAAAACTACCATGTTTATTTACTACAGATATGAAGTCTGTATATAAAGTTATGGTATCTAACACCAATTAACAAAATAATGTTGTGAGATTTTTAACATAGACTTATTTTAGTTTCTTGAATTTATACCATCAATTGCATGTTTATGTTTGACATTGGTGTGAATAGAACTTAGACTTAGTTTAATGTTGTATGTTTAGTGAGACCTATTGGATTTCGTGTTCTTTGGATTTTTAGCATTGCTTTTTTGGAAGGCATCAGAAATAAAGTTCCCCACACCTAGTATCAGAAATAAATTCTACTTGCAAAAAGTAAAGTTAAAGACTAACTTTTTTATCATGTAAAAATAATGCTTCGATCTACATATATAACATTAAAGTATGAAAAATCAAATATTTTTTTGAACACAGTACATAATCTAGATATATACTTTTTTATATGTCTTTTTATAAAAGGATGCACAAAATTATCATGAAAAACCTCCAGAGAACATAAAATGACATGGTATGACTATATTTCCCGTATTTTCCTGGTAATGTTGCTTAATCTGACGCATGCTTGGATTATGTTTTTGTGGTTATTGATTTTCATGTACATGCCCTCTAGTGATAATGATTTTAGAACAGATATTCTCATGTTTGTTGACTCTAATAATAGGCCATTACTAGACAATTTCATATAATTGTAAAAAGGATGATTTTGAGTTAATTGTTGACTTTTTGAATGATTTGACTTCTTTAGGTTCAAGAAGGCACATTACTTGATGGTATATCATCATCTGTGTCAGGGTTAGCTAGTAAAGTAAGTATTCAAGTAAAATAGGTTATAGTTCAAAGTTCATGATGCTGCTGTTCATGCTGTTATTTGGTGAAATAGTTAATTTTACATTTCAGACTGAATCACTGTATCTTTTAACACAATTTAAGTTCACGCTTTTCATTTTAATTTTGAATTGTATTGTGCATTTTTAGTTCTTTGTTTTAATCCATATTGGTTTATATGTTTTATATGTACATTTAATGTGTTTATATAAGAATCTAAGAAAATTAAATGTTCTAAAAAAAAGTTTATGATCTAAAATTGATAGCTATATTTCTCAGCTGTTAACATGTTTTTCCATACATTTCAAATGCTTACTTGAAAAAATAATAAATTATTAAGATATGTAAATATCCATGATTAATGAACTTTTATGATGGGGCCTGGGAGGTAGACATTATTGACAGGAATTTTTGGTGGCAATATCATGCTGCACTTTTGAAAGCCAATTAATTTGGGTTATTTAATAGGTAAATAAAATTGACTAATAGCTGAGCATGTTTTATTTAGTGTGTTGATGATAAATTATACCAATAATGTGGTGACCTTTACATCAAAGAAACACAGTTCAATAAAATATGTTTCAATTTCTCTCCAGTTTTAACATGCTATAATTGGTTAAGTATTTTGGTCAAGTCTGCAAGCCTTTTTTATGTTTTGTTTAGTTAGATGCATGTACCTCCCCCTCTATGCATGTTGGTAGATAATTATTTACTTTGATTTAATTATGATTTAGTACTAAAGATTATTCTCTTCTCCAGGTGAAGGAAGGTTCTTTGATGAATGACGTTGGATCCTCCATGAGTGGATTTGCTTCAAAGGTACGTCTTAACACTATTTTATTCATCTGCCTTTTAATTGCATAAATCTTACATTCTCAAGCTTAACTACTTTTCAGGATCAATAAGAATAATGCCTGCAGACATTCACTTGACCTATACATTTTCCAGACAGTTTTTTTTAAGATTTAAAAGTCATTCCAGGGGCAGATCCAGTCATTTTAAAAAGGGGGTGTTCCTAACCCAGGACAAAGGGGGTTCCAACTACATGTCCCCATTCAAATGCATTGATCGTCCCCAAAAAAGGGGGGTTCCATTGCTCGACCCCCCCCCCCCCTGGATCCACCACTGCATTTAGAATGTTATCTTAATATCAGCTTGTTCACAAAATACATTTTAAAAGTGGTCCTTCAATGCTCTTTTTTATGATTATATCTGTCTTTCTGTCTGTTTGCCAGTGCCACAATTTTTTGTCACATTTTTTTTTCAGACACCATACAAGTCCGAGTTTTTTTAATTTAAGTATCAAGATTCATGTGTGATGATTGATTTTTCACATCAATTGCTCTTTAACTTCCTGTTCATAAAGGTGACTAAAGATTTATATGGGTGATTGTATAAATATACAGAGTTGTGATATGACCCTCATGTATAGTAAAGTCGTTAAAAACCACCCTACTCTTATAAAAATGAAGGTGTGGTATGATTGCCAATGAGACAACTATCCACAAAAGATCAACATGACACAGACATTAACAACTATAGGTAACCGTACGTCCTATAGTTATTGTCTTGTCTATTGGACTGCTATCCATCTAAATTCCAATGAAGTGGATGTAAGAAGTAAGGTGACAAGATTTCTTCGTCATTATTGGCATGTTCACATCATCTCTTCCTTTACTTACATTCATACTGTTTAATGATGAATTGGATATTTTTACTGATGCTGGTTGTAATAATTGATTGTCATGCATTATTTGTATTTTTCAGCTAACTACTGCTAGTTCTAAAGGATGGACAAATTTCTCCTCACTTTGGGGAGAACCAAAGACCACATTGTCATCTGTAGATACTAGTCCAGGAGAGAAGTCGAACTTACTCAGTGGAAACTCATCACCAGACAAGTTAGTATTCACAAGCCTACTGCTTTCATGGTTATAAACTGAGAGTTTTATATTCTCATTCTCATTGAAAATAAATCCATAAGGCCTTCAATATCAAGACTGGTATCATTTGTCTTGTAATAAGTAACCCTTTAAATTCTGCATTCAAAGGAACTAAAAAAGGAAGGAGGACACAATTTGGTGGTTGTTTCAAGTATTTATAGTCCATTTCCTATAATTTTCTTCCTGAAATGTTTAAAATTCAGATGAGAAAGCTCAGCAACTACAAGTGGAAAAGGGGGGGGGGGGTCAGGTTTTTTTTGAAACACTAAAACATATCTATTCCTGTATATTCTAGTCTTGTTTATATGAGGATGTCATATGTCAACTGTTTACATTTAAAACATAATAAAGTTATGGCAAGTATAATTAAGTTTCAACAGCTGCTCTACAAGAATGTAAACTATTTTGGACAGAAATCAATCTTTGTCATGTATTGACATAAAATGTGCAAGGAATTGCAACTTTATGTAGGAATTAAAGGTTTATGTACACAATATCTGAATTTATTTGCAACAGATGTTGACACTGGTTGAACTGGTAGGTTCACTAAATAATATAAGCTTAAACAGTACATGTTTCATCACTGTTATGACAACAATTTGTCAATTCGAGGGGGAAACTTCTCCTATTGTTGAAGTTAAGATCAATGGGATGTTTTTAAACCACAATTTAAGAAATGATTGCCAATTATATATTTATTTTTGTTTTCAGAGATCCAAGTAAAAACCGACTTCTATCAGAAGATGATGATGATAATTGGGGCTGGGGCAACGAGTGGGAAAGTAAAGATGGGAAAGGTTCCTCAAGGAAATCTGAAGATTCTTCTTCAGGGTTTGATTCAAAGAAAGCAGACGATGACCTTGAGAACTGGCTGAATGATGATGACTCTTTAATACAAACATCAAAGTCAAAATCTAAAGCTAAGAAAATGGAAGATGATTGGGATAATTGGGGTGATAACAGCAAAACAGAAAAAGTAAAAACTGATAAAAAATCCTCTAAAGGTAAAACGAGTGATGGATGGGAAGACGTGGACTGGAATGCAGGATTAAGTTCAAATGAAAAACAAAAGCAACCATTGGTTGGAGATTTATTGGACCTTAGTGAAGACACCCCTGTAACAACCAATGGAAATTCAGGATGGGATAATGAAGTCTGGGCTAATGAAGAAGAAGAAGATGAGTGGCAAAGCTTAGATATAGGTTCATCAGATAATAGGAAACTGAAATAACTAACACAGTATAGACATTATGTGTTCATATCTTAACTTAAATTACATGAATCCATTGAAATAATTACCAAATATTGTATTTCATAGTTTAGTGAGATTCAAGCACCACACTAACTTTTAAATGTAACAAAAATATCTTGAAAAAAATGTAATACAAGGAATTTTGAAAGTTAACCAGAATATTAAGAGTCGAAGTCTTAATTTAAAAACTACTGGCAGGTGCTATTACAATTAGTGTTATACAAAAAGAAGACATATCCCTACAAAGGTTAATAATTGAAGTAGTCTGAATATTTTATAATGGTCAAGAATTTTATACATTCTTGATAATATTTGAAATATTCCTTAAACATTGGATTTATTTGAAACTGTCTTGTGCAATTAATTTTTGCAGAAACAAATATTATAAGGCATGAGATTGCTTGTTGTTTGGCAGTTCCTTTTTAGAAAAGCAAAATATTTATTGTATAAAAGTTGTAAGACATTTTTAGCATAGTTCTAATTTTTTCATCAGTATTTTTTTCAGTGTATATTTATTTTATTGTATAGTATATACATGTGTATGCCAAAAGCTATGAAGCATGTAAATATGATGTAATATTTACTGAATCCAAATCTATGTTTACTCTGGGAGTATGTTGATATCTTTTCTGATTTAGCAGATGTATTGAGATTGCTGTTGAAATATACCGGTCATGCAGTAAGATGTTATCAAATGTTTTATTAAGCGCAAGTGATATGTTATTAAGTGAAATAAAGAATGTGTTTAGACGTAACAGCTTTGTTTTATGATCTGTTGCTTTTGTGTGGAAAATTGATTTTACATAAAAAATTGTTCATTGTAAATTGCATTTTTGTGATACTGTTGTAATTTATTTTATTAGGTTGTTCATGAGTGAAAGTTCACAAGATTTTAATGAATGACCCAGTTTTAGTAATATTTTCCTGATGTCATTGCTTTTTAAAAATGTTTTCCAATTGTCCAGTTTATCTCCACATTTCTGCTTTCACTCATGAATTAACAGTAAAAATTTACAGAATTTTACATGTACATGTGGGAACAAATTACTTTAGAGGCATACCAAAAAAATAACATCTGTCATTTTCTTCATTAATTCAATACATACATTATATATTCATATCAATATCATGTATTTTTAATATGATTGAACCATCAACAGTTCTTCAACTTTAAATATTGTTGAAATATTTCCTATAAATCTTTCAAAGCTTACAGCATCATTTTTATTTAAAATAAACTTATTGCATAAACTTGATTTTTTCAGATAGTCCTGAAATAAGTTTAAGAACCCTTTAACTTTTACCTCTGAGATCAATCACTGAATAAAGGCTAGACAATTATGTTGAAGGGTTAATTCTAAAACGAAAATCTAGTGGACATTACATGTAATTGACCAATCAAAATCAAGGCATTTTTATGAAAAAATGTGTATCTTTATAATCAATTAAATCCTCTAAAACTTCAAATCCCTGAAATTTGTTTAAAATAGTCAAGTGTTTATGTTGCTTTGAAACAATCAAATCCACAGAAAATTGTATCTTTGAACAATTCCATTTGTACTCTTGAAATGAAATTCATTTATATAAAAGTTGCTTTTCATTTACAAACCTTCATTGTTTGTATGTATGCATTATAAGAAAAAGTTAAAGGGGAATACTTTTCTGTGTCTCAAACTTGTTCAAATGTATTGTGGGCAAATAACAATAACTGTAGTAGATAGTATCCTAATGTTGCAAATTGTCATTAGATATTGCTGGTGCATCTCATAATATTTCATTTCCAATTGTTGTTAATATGTATGTTATAGGGTACTTATCTGAAGTCAAGTTGTTAATAAAATGTAAGCCAGTATTCATTTTAAGATTACACGATAAAACTTTAAAAGCCTCTTGTTTTTATAATTATAAGAATATGGTGAGCTTTATCAAGTGAGAGGTTTAGCACTATAAAACTAGGTTTAATCCACCATTTTCTACATTTGAAAATGCCTGTACCAAGTCAGGAATATTACAGTTGTAACTTGTTGTCCATTCGTTTTTGATGTGTTTTGACATTTTAATTTTGCCATGATTAGGGACTTTCAGATTTGGTCTTCATCTGAGTTCAGTATTTTTGTGATTTTACTTTTTTTGCAACAATGGTCATATTTAGAGTCACCTCAATGTTGTCTCTTAATTTGTAACCAAATGTGAGACATAGGAATGCTAGCAAGGCTTCGGTGTCTAAAGATTCTAATTGTATGAAACTTTATATCTTAGTAAGGGGAAGACTGATAATTTATAACTTTAGTACAGATACCTTATATTTGGCATATATAATTTCCTTGGCCTCAATTTCATGGTTCAGCAAACATTTTATCACAGTTTTCCTTTACTAGGAATAAATTGAAAGACAACTATATTTGGTTTATAGAATATTGTTACACTAATGTCCCAGGTCAGGAGGAAGGTGACCTCAAACTATTTTAACCCGGCCACATTCTGCATGTGCTCAGGATTCTGTAATTCAGTGGTTGTCATTGTTTATCATACTTGTTTTTCGCTCATTATTTTGCATATAAATCAGGCCTTAGTTTTTGTCGAGCCTGCAACTTTTGTTGCAGAAAGCCCGACATAGGGATAGTGATCTGGCGGCGGCGGTGTTAGCTCACTTCTTAAAAGCTTTATATTTTAGAAGGTAGAAGACCTGGATGCTTCATACTTTGTATATAGATGCGTCATGATACGAACTTTCCGTCAATCACATGTCCAATGTCCTTGACCTCATTTTCATGGTTCAGTGACTACTTGAAAAAAAAGTTAAGATTTTTTGTAATGTTAAATTCTCTCTTATTATCAGTAATTGGACAACTATATTTGGTATGTGCGTACCTTGCATGGTCCTCATGCCTGTCAGACAGTTTTCACGTGACCTCAACCTCATTTCATGGATCAGTCTGGGGCGTAGCTGGGTCCCTTTGATGTGCACGCCAACCAGCCCCAAGATTATTTTTTTGGCTAGACGCAAAATGGTGCGTTCTGACGGCGTAAAATTGCTTTGATTAGCAAATTATTTGATCATTTTTCATTGAGAAACATCCTGAATATTTTTTAAAAATCTGCCTTTCGTATTTTTGGCTGTAACAAAAACGTCCATGGCCTTGTCTATATTGACCTCAAAATCACGGTGGAACCCAAATCCGATAATCTTTCATTTCTCATTGTGGAATAAATGTACCTTTTTAAATGTTTCACGGTACTCTAAACGACCTTTCAGCTGTAGCACTAACAAAGGGCATTGTTGGGAGAACACACATTATTGGTCAATTGGTCATTAGTTATTTGTTCGACCACAAACGGAAGAAGATATTGTGCATGAAAACAGTTTTCTGACTTCAGAAGTCGAGAATCAAGTTCTGTGATCCTATGATCCAGAAACGGATAGTAGAGAGAAACTCGCCAGTAATCCTTAGGTGTTTTGGCTGGATAGTTAGCTCTCCAGGTTTGTCTTCCACACCTAGGAACATTTTCAACTATAACAAACATCTCTGCTATATCTAGAGTCACTGTGGTTTGGCATAGCTCGTTCCAAACATTATCACCATTTTGCTCAGTAACGGACTAGTACTGCGGAACTTGATGAAATCTTGAAAGGCTATTTTATTTTATTTTTAATGCGTTGACGCCTTAATATTTGGACAGGAAGGTGTCAAAACAGAACAATATGAAGTAGCCCTTTAACACAATAATTTAAAGAGAGAATTCAGATTTGTTTTTACCGTTATCTTAATTGACACATAAAAGAGGTGTGAAAGATACCAAAGGGACAGTCAAACTCATATAAAGTTTACTGTAATTCATTAAAATTGTTCAGGGTCGGAAGCAAAGTTTAGATATAAAAATGGAACAAAAGTCAATTGGTCATTTTTTTTGGCCAAAATAATGTACAAAATTAACAACCCTTATCTAAACAAAAATGTGGGTTTACAACCCCTGCAGCCCTGTTAGTTCAACGAAGCGAATTATATATAGTTTCAATTGAAATGGAGTTAATATACCTTGTCGAAAATTTGAAGGTGTGGACATCTTTCCATTTGTCGGGCAAAAGTTTTACATCTTTTCCTATGGATTTCGAATCTTTCAACAAGAAAATACATGTATCCGGATAAGATGGTCCCAGATTGTTTTGTACTGGCTTTGATATGACACTGATGTGGTACTTAAGCTAAGTTCAATCATCGTCAATTTTTGCTTTTTGCGTCAAGTAACAGAAGAAAATTCTCGCAAATAAAACGATTTCGATCAGGGTTGATTTTACAGACGGAAATATTATTGTGATGTTATTAAAATAGTTATACTGTATGGTTTTCTACTTTGCTTAATTAAGTTAGATTTAATATTTTTTACTCGTTTGTATCTTTATTTTATTTTTCGGCGTAAATTATTTTTTTAGACCCCGCGATGTGCACGCCATGGTGTGACAGCGTATATGGAGCTACACCCCAGTCAGTGAACAAGGTTAAGTTTTCGTGGTCAAGTCCATATCTGAGATACTATAAGCAATAGGTCTAGTATATTCGGTGTATGGAAGGACTGTAAGGTGTACATGGCAGGTGTCTTCTGACCTTGACCTCATTTTCATGGTTCAGTGGTTATAGTTAAGTTTTTGTGTTTTGGTCTGTTTTTCTTATACTGTATGCAATAGGTCTACTATAATTGGTGTATGGAATGATTGTAAGGTGTACATGTCTGGCTGACAGGTGTCGTCTGACATTGACCTCATTTTCATGGTATCAGTGGTCAAAGTTAAGTTTTTTTTAGTTTTGGTCTATTTTTCTAATACTTTATGCATTAGTTAAACTATATTTGGTGTATGGAAATATTTTATGATCTAAATGTCGGTAACGCAGGTCTTGACCTTGACCTCATTTTCACGGTCCATTGCTAAGTTTTAAGTGTTTGTGTTTTGGTCTGTTTTTCTTTATTTATAAGCAATAAGTCAACTTTATTTGTTGTATTGAAGAATTGTTTGCTGAACATGTCTGCCTGGCATGATTCTGACCTTGAACTCATTTTTTCATGGTTTCATTGATCAATGTTTCATTTTCTTGGTTAATGTTGAGTTTTTGTGACAGTTGTAATAAAGCTTTATATTTAGCTCTATCAAGATAGTATCAAGGATTAGTGAAGAAGGCGAGACATTTCAGTGTGTGCACTCTTGTTCTTGTTATACGTCCGTCAAAGACGGGACGTATTATGGTATACAAATGTCCTGTGTCCGTCCGTTATTGACCTTACAAGTTTACACGCTTATGTTTTGCCGAGTTTTCAACATCCCACTAGCCGCTCCATTAAATATAGCGGGATTTCAGTCAGCATTTCAGATGTGCTAGAATGGAATATATTGCAGCTTGAAAAAAATTGCATATGAATATAGACTTGATTTGTGATGGAACCTACTTAGTACATAAACTGATGATTCTTTTGTATACATTGTACATAGAAACTTGACAAAATTTTGATTTGATATCTACAATTGATATTAATTAAATTTTGCCTTCAGGGCTATTCCAGCAAAACATGTATGGCTGGTTGGGTCACAAACACCTGCCTTGCAACCCTCCCATCATACATTTATTGATGGAATAGCCATTAAAAAGAACCAGTATAGAAAATTTATTTTAGAGTAACATTATACCATGAACACTGAAACATGGTGTAACAATTTTTGTTTCTCTGTTTCTTCAACTTTCTATTTTATGGAAATTTTCAATTTATGTATTGACATGCAAAATTATGTAAAATAATCAGAACCGTATCATAAAAAATAATTGTTGTGAGCAAATTTTTTTCTTTCTCTTATATTAACTTCCTATGGATCAGGAATAAGGAAAGAGTCAGGATATACTTAGCATGACTTCCTGTACAATCCCTATGTTATTAAAAAAACATTTATGTTTTTTTTCCTTAAGACAATGGGCGTATCATGCACTCCTGGCACAGCTGTTTATTGAAATTTGAATAACTTTCTTGAAATATCCTGGATTTCTACCAGACTTGGACAGAAGCTTCTTTATGTTCATAAGATAGTATCCAGCAGTAAATTTTGTATAAATAAAATTCCATTTTTTCCGTATTTTACTTATAAATGGACTTAGTTTTTTTCTGCCAGGAAACATTACATTCATTCTGTGGTTAAAGTTTTAAAAATTTTAATAACTTTCTTAAACAATCCTGGAATTGTACAAAACTTGGCAAGAAGCTTGTTTATGTTCATAAGATGGTATCCAGAAGTAAATTTTGTAAAAATAAATATCATTTTCCCCGTATTTTCTTATAAATGGACTTTTTCTTCCAGTTAACATTACATACAGTCTGCAGTTAAAAGTTTTTAAAACATTTTTAAATTTCTTAAACTAGTCTAGATTTTTAACAATGTAAAAGTACCAAGTGTGTGATTAACAGCAAAAGTAGGCGAGACACTGGGTTCCATGAACCCTTACAAATTTTTGTTATAAACATGTCCAACAGTCAAGATTTACCTGACATTGACCTCATTTCATGGATCAGGTTTATTTTTTTATGGTTGCCCGTTTCTCAATAGATCAACGGTTGAACCTTTTTGATTTATTGTCTTGGGTTAAGAAATTCATTAAAGTTGGACTAAGGTGTAAATTTACCAGCACAAACGATGTATTCGTTGGGGATTAGGTTAGTTTATTGGGAACTACCTGTGGTAGGTCTATGATATTTGGTATGCAGTTGTAAATGTTTTGGCACATCTCATTTCCATCATGGATATATTTGCTTTCTATTCACTTTGAATGTTTTGTTAACATTTGTGATTAGATAAGTTTAAGATTAACCACTTATGTTAATTTTATATTTGGTATGCAAATGTATTGGCATGACTATATAAACCCTGAAACCATATTTCAGAAATCCTTATGATGTAGGAATATTGGACGAAAAATATTCATGGGACAGAAAGACGGAGGTAAAACAGCATACCCCCTCCTCATTAAAAGCGGGTGTATAAATGTTGTAAGGTGTATATGTTCATTTGACAGAGTCCATCTTACCTTGAACTTGTTTTTATGATTTTAGCTTTATTGTTATATCTGTTTCTCAGATATTACCAGTAGGTTAACTATATTTGTTGTATGAAAAGTGTAAGATGTAAATGTTAGTCTGGTTGAGTTCCTCTGACCTTAACACTAAATATAAAGTTGTGAATCATTGATTAAGAAGGAAAGTGAAGGAAAATCTAAAATATTCTATAAACAGTAACTAGAGTTTGCTATCTATTTATATATAAATTTATGTTTATATCACATATGACTGTCAGCAGTCTTCAGAGGTCTACTTGATAGTTAATTAGATGACATCTAAAACTAAAATACACACAAAACGATCATACATATTATTGAGCCCATGCCTTGTAAATTGTTTATTTATGTCTTATAATCTGGATATATGTTTTAATATGTTATAATTCAAATATGAGAATTTGAGTCACAAAGTCTTTTAATATCTGACTATGCATTGTGGGCTTTGCTCATTGTTGAAGGCTGTATTATGACCTACAGCTGTTAATGTCTGTGTCATTTGGTCCCTTGTGGAGAGTTGTCTCATTGGCAATTATACCACATTTTCTTTTTTTACATTTAAGGTGTAAATACTTAATGTCTTCATGCAGCAGCTTTATCCTTTAGTATTTTAAAACACACATATCTTTATGTGATACATTTTATTCTTTACTTAAGATTTTTCAAATAAATACAATATCACATTTCAGTAAAAAAACAACACAATACAAGGTTGACTATAACAATACAAATCTTATTGGCATTTTTCATATTTGAGATTCTAGAATAACAAGTGGTACCGTTAATGTTTATACCATATAACCTTCTGCAGGGACTGCTACACAATAAAATTTTAAAGGTTTTCTAACAAAATCCAAATATTCATAAAATCATGACTTAATAAAAAAGTTGGTGTTAAGGTTAGTGGTCCCTCTTATAATCTTTTTAAATTCTGATCACACTATTATAAGTTGCTTACTCTGATACAAAATTGTTATAATTTAAGGAGTTATTCCCTTAGAGAAAAATAATCATATAAACTTCATCAAATCTAATGGAACTAATAAAGCATTGCACTTATTTCTACTTGATTTCAAAGGAAAAATAATTCATCAATATGTAACTTAAAATAAGAATTCCAGCCATCAAGAAATCATAAAACCTGCGTCAAATTACTGAAATTTTTACAACAATTGTCTTAACAAACAGAATCTAATATAAAAAAGATTTTTAAATATAAAAGTAAAAATATAAGATGATAATCTCTTTGGCAGATTTAGTCAGAATTTTTCTCTCTCAAAAAATGGCATTATTTATGGCAAGCAATCAGGTCACTTTGTTACAACATTCCAAAAGGCAAATACCAAACTACTTTACATGACTATGACAAATTACACTTGTCTAAAAAATCATAAATTCATATACCATGTAGGGCACTTCTGGATGAAACATTGAAATTATCTTTCTTACAGGTCTCTACAGAACTCAAGAAATAAAAACTTGTTTTATTTTTTGGAAAAGTAATTATCAATGAAAAGCAGTTAGAAGAGTGAGGTGTATTGAAAGTTTCCTTTGAGAACATGATTAGTAATGCTTTATCTAGGTACATAAAAACCATTAAAATCATGTTAACTGATTAACAAATTATGAATATATCATTAATTATTTTTTCTCAAAACTCAGTAAAAACATATTTTTAACAATACAGTATCAACCATCATAAATATTCTAAATACATAGTAAACATTATTGGATTACATTTTTTTCTAGCTCTAAGTTCTTACTTCACAATTGAAATTTTCTAGAATCCAAGTGTATTTTGATAGCTATCAACTGTATTAATAAAGACACAAAACAGTTTATTCAATACTGTTTATCAATCACATATTCAATGAAAATTGCACTTTAATTGTTCATTATTTTCATTTTCAATATATCAACAGATGTACACAAATATAACAAACGTTTCTACAATATCTCTCTCTTCGCCAACAGTCACACAACCAGCCACTTCATTATGAAGTACATTTACCTACTGACACAATCACAACCGAACATCACTGACTAGATCATTTTGCCTCATACCTATTCTTTCTAACATCAAGCTATTCCATATGCTGGTGTATAAACACCAAAGTCTTCTCTTCTTCTCCCCCTGCCCCCTCTTCCTCCTCCTCCTCGTCCACCCCCACCCCTACCACCTCCCATTCCTTTGAGACTTTCTCTCTCCTCTGCTCTCTTCCTCTGGTTCGCTTCCCAACGTTGAGCCATATCTTCTAAAAACTCAGGAACTTCCTGTAAATAAACATCAAAAGTGTACACATATTAATATGTTACATAATAAGTTTTTAAACATCATTACATATTTGAAAATAGAATATTTATATGAATGAAAGGAGATATAAGGTATAAATCTATAAGACATGTGAAAATATGTATTCTCTTTGTTTTAAAAATAAATAACATCTGTGCTTATTGTCTTTATTTGGTCTCAGTTGCCCCATACCACATCTACTTATCAAAGGTGAGAGTCAAGTTCTGTCTCTGTGCGATACTGGTGCTCCAAGAACGATGAAAATAAGTAAGAGAAGGCAATTTAGATCTCTAGGATGATTTAAAACATTTCTACAGTGGTTTGAATTTAAAGTATATTTATTATTCTGTGTGACACCTCTCTAAGAAAGGAGGAATTTACTAAGAGAAAAAGAAAACAATCTAATGAAAAAACACATTTCTCTCAGTTTATATTTCTTTTTTTTTAGTGGTGCAAGATTCATTAAGTGATGCACTTTGCAGAAGAAAATCATCTGAAAGGGACCAGAGGAAAGGCATGTTTTTGAGATGTCACTTCCTGTCAATCCACATACTGCATCTACTAGTCGATTTCACGAAGACACTTAAGATTGAGATGGGAAGTAATTAATGAACAATTCAGTATACTTAAATACATCTAAGTTGCAAGTTTTTTTTGGTGAAATGGACGCCTGGTCTTTATTATCAAAAAGTAGAAACAAGAGTGTTATTTTGAACAATGAATTTGATAATTAATGCTTTCATCTTAATTCTTCTTCATCGTGATGAGTATATATACACTGAAGAACACTGAAGAAACTGAGAAATGTATATAACCAAAGAAACAGTTTGATATGCTATCTTACCTGCATGGCCTCTACTAGGATTTCTATCAAATGTGCTGCATTTCTCCAATCCATCCTTGTCATAAGTGTTATGGAAGTACCTGTTCTCCTAAAAACAAAAATAAAGTATTTAAAACTGTTTGCCACCATATTTGAAGACTCTTTAAATCATCAGTTTGGTTTATGTCTTGTTTTAAACTAATGACTTAACATTTTTTTTTAACTCAGCATTATCAATATCAATATAACTGTCTAATGTTAGTTCATGAATGACTACTATCAAAATTATGTCAACTGTAACAAAAGAGGGCACATACTGAAATACATATGACTATTTATGTGCATAGTCTCAGATTAAAATAATTGTTTAGGAATTACAAAAGATGCATTATCAATAACCCATAAAATGAGATCAAGGCCCATAAACTTTTGAATCTACTGGCCAGAAGCTGAATTTTACGAAACTTTGAGTCAGATTCTATTGGCCTGTAGAGATGATTTCTACAGGACCAACAGCAATTTTACAAGCCTTGGCTGGTGGGCCTGTAGCTGAGCCTAAAGACTGAAGGCCATAACTCCTACCAGACAGACATTTTAACCTTACAATGATCCTAAACAACTTTTAAAAATAGACAAGACAAATGGATAATTTTATTGCAGTATGCCATGACTATTTAAGTTAGGTATCATACTCTTGTTTACTGAACTTCCTTACCCTGCTCTTCCTGTTCTGCCAACTCTGTGCACATATTCCTCCATATGTCTGGGGAAGTCAAAATTGAACACATATCTGAAAACACATACAATGTTAGTTATATGGATCATTTGTGGTTTTGTCTGGGTTTGGTCTTGAGTGAGACATCAGATATACAAGTCTTTGACCTATCATGGTTTCCTTTTTACAAATTGTAACTTGGATGGAGAGTTGTCTCGTTGGCATTCATACCACATCTTGTTATATCTAAGTAAACTGATTTGGATAGTAGTTTGTCTACATGATCTGTCTATAGTGCTGTTCATATCTCACTAATTATACTTTGGGAAAAATTGATCTTGAAAATGATTTCTTAAAAAAGTACGACACATTCCCTCTTTTCCTTTTAATTATAGATCAATATGGATAGTAAAAATTATTGAAAAAAATATTAAAATAGATATCTTTTGGCTAGCTGTAGATATAAAACTTGAGCTGGAACATTTATTGTGTCTTTTTCTTAGGAAGTCCTAACATAACGATGTTATAATAACTCATGTTATATCTATAACATCTAACTCATGAGAAGCCACATCAGTGGCTGTTAATATTCTAGTGGCTCCTGTTTTATAACTCATGTTATATCTATAACATCTAACTCATGAGAAGCCACATCAGTGGCTGTTAATATTCTAGTGGCTCCTGTTTTATAACTCATGTTATATCTTTAAAATCTAAACCATAAGAAGCCACATCAGTGGCTATTAATATTCTAGTGTCTCCTGATTTATTACTCACGTTATATCTTTGACATCTAAACCACGAGAAGCCACATCAGTGGCTATTAATATTCTAGTGGCTCCTGATTTAAAATCCTCCAATGCTGCCTCTCTATCACATTGTTCCCTGAAACATTCATTTTCATTATATATACTCCTCTTTGTAATGCAATTGTATGAAGATTGTGCATATACATTCACTTTTAACTAAGGATTTTCAGTAACATATTGTATCACTATGGTGCTGTTAACAAGAGAGAGTTTTTTAGGTTCTGAGTTCAGATTTAACTGAGAAACTTCTTTGTGACTTGAGACAATAGGTTATTTATCTATCACTTTTTCCATAGGCAACTACAATGATGTTGGGGTTTGAGGTCAATATGTTCTCACTCTACTTGACTAACACCATTCTCATTAACTAGATCAAAGCAATTATTTAAGTGGTGCCTAGTCTCTGTCAATTTTTAATGAGTTTTTCAAGTTAGCGATAAGGTCTTTTAATATTTCAAGCAAACTTTTATGAACTATTCCTTCAAAACTTTTTTTGCTATTTTACTTTATTGATGTTAATGAGTTTAATTTATGTATTATATTCTCATACCTGTCACCATGGATACACTGACAGTCAACTCCTAAAAGACTTAGATCACTGGATAAATGGTCACACCTGAAACATAAATACATATAATTAAAGAACCTTTGTGAGGACACTCACATACCCTACACCCACATTGTCACTGAACAAGCAAAATCTCACCAGATTCCAGAGTTCAAAGACTAATAACTCAACAAAAGTCAACTGATAAAAATTTTCTTGTGGATATGCACATTTACATATTATGTCCTCATTTACTACAGTTTCATGAAATTCTGTTCCAGATGATGCGATGACAAACTGTTGCAGTAGTATATTTAGGCCAAAATTCAAAGTTTAAAGAGGCATTTCTCCTAGAAAACAATTCAATTGTAATTTACTGTCAATATGCACATCTACATAGTATGTCCTAATTATGTACAATTTTTAAGTTTCATGAAATTCTGTTGTGTGGTTTCAGCGGAATTGCAAGTACAAGAACAGGAGACTGACAGGCGGGTTCAAAAACATTATACCCTCCACAACTTTGTTGCATGTGGTATCATAATGTAATTCAGGTTATATTTCATAAAAACAGATACCCCCACATTAACTTCACTGCGAGGTTAAAAACTTAAAAACAAATGTTCCTTACTAAACTTTTATTTTCTAGCAGAACTATAATGGTAATTTTCATGGATGTTTTTGCAGTTTATGTCATAGCACATGTCTGCTTTTATGCATTTTGTTCTTACAATGCATGGTTTACTTAATATTATTTACGGATCATAAAACAAAGTGAAAACAGATCGTCATATGCAAATAAGTATTAAATTAAATCAAAGAGATATTAACTATTTCCTAATGCATTGTAAGAACAAAATGCATAAAAACATCCATGTACTATGACATAAACTGCAAAACCATCCATGTGCTATGATATAAACTGCAAAAACGTCCATGTGCTATGACATAAACTGCGATACCTCAATGAAAATTGCCATTATAGTTTTGCTAGATAATATTCCTATTTGGATGTAAAAATATAAATAATAACAAGCTCAAGAAATGCACAACGGCTTTTCAAAATTTATATTCTTACAGGAGTAGGCATATTGCATTTTCCCTTTTCACATGTTATTGAAGTTTCTGGATACTAATCTTGTATATTTAATTGAGAGTTTCTATCGATGAACACTACCATAGATATTGTTCTTTTTATTGTAGTAATTACTTACATCAGTTTCTTGCCCACAAACACTATAACTTTATCTGTAGGAAGGAATTCCTCTTGAATAAACTGTAACAACTAAAACCAAATAAACAGATAGTCTGAATATAATCGAATAAAATGCTTAATCACATTTATGTCCAAGTCGTTCTATATATGCCTGAAATACTTGCCTTAGTTGTTTAGCAACTAACAATCAATTTGTCCATTTCCAAGTAAATGTGCTAAAAATTATCCCCCCCCCCCCCCCCCCCCCTTCTCATGTTTTGTTTCAGTTTAGAGAGTTTTCCTTTTTGATTTTTTTTTTAAACAGCATGAAAAGCAACTTTTCACTTTTTTTTTTAAATATTTGTTGAAACATTTTTGAAATTCGATTATATTATTTTCTGTATTTTAAGATCAGGTTCAGGTAATGTACTGCCATTAAGTCAGGAACACTTTATTTATAGTGGTACTACCTGGCAAATTCATACCCATATTTTGTAATATACAGGTACATACCCTATCTTTCTTATCATCATCATCCACCAATTCAACTCTCTGATGCACTGAATGTACAGCCTTAAAAATAAATTAAATTTATATAAGAAACAAATAAAATAAATAATTTAGACATCAAAACTATCAATAAATTGAATTTAACTGACCCAATGAAAAAATACTCTAAAATCAGACAAATTTATACCACATCTTCTTTTTTACAATAAATGTCACATTTTTTTCTAATGTAGAAATACAACAGGCTGAACTTAACAAAATTCAAAACTTACTAATATGTAAAGAAATTACATGATTTGGTCTTGCAGTAAATATATTAATGACCGATTCAAATTTACACAGTTCACATTGAAGTCAGAATTGACAGTGTATACAATTTAAAGTTATTTTTGAAAAACAAATTTGATATTTTTCCTGTTGTTCTCCCGTGTCAAGGTGTTTTCTATAGATTTTTAAGTTTATTTCAAGTTATAATCATATTTTTTTTAAACAATAGTATTATAAAGTATAGAATTGATACTATTCCAGTATCTCATGAAGTTATTGAGAACTGTACGTGTTTAGACAATTAATGCAACCAGTCTGGACAAATTCTTAGGTGCCAGATAATTAGTAAATTACTCTTATAGATGAGAAGCTGATACATTTTTCCGGAATATAGAGTTTGTTTAAATTAAAATTCCATGTCAAACCATGCTGTTTATTTGTATAGTTATAAGAATACTTACTGCTAGATCTAGACTTCCTACAAATACTTGTATAGGGTCCTTCAGATATTGTCCACCTAGACGACGTACACCTTCTGGCCAGGTGGCACTGAAAAGTAATTACTTTATATCAATGTTATACTCAAAAACATAGTCAATTGCAATTGAAGATGTCAAAACTAACTATTTTTAATATTTGGTTCACAATATATTTCTGCCAGGATTTGTTTTCATAAGTTTGAAGTAACATACAACAGTTAATCGATAAGCCAAAATTGTAGGTCTTTATTGGCTTTCTTAATCATTTTTTAAAATGAAATTAATTTTAGTTAAAATCTTTTCTTACCTTGTCATAACAGTCTGTCTATCTGGACGGATATCTAACAATATTTTCTTGATCTCTGGTTCAAAGCCCATGTCTAACATTCTATCTGCTTCATCAAGTATCTATAATTGATTGATTGTGGGTTATTTAAAGTTCAGTGGTAACAAAGTCATAAACATTGAGGACATAAACATATCACACATTGTACTACAATATACACCAACAAGCAGAGAGAGTATAACAAATCAGTTCATACGAAAACCTGTCCCCCTCCTCAGACAATTTTCTTACTCAAAGTTGATCAATTTTTGTTCTTAATCATTACTGATTAAATTCTTTGTTTTAAGGCTACAAATTGAATCTATGACGGTCTGCTTTCAAGCAAACACACTTTCACCAGACCATGAAGGCATTAAGTACCAAAAAGAAATATTTTACATGGCTTGATTTGATTTGATTTCTTTATACCACATTCAGTAAAGCTATCATCTTATCTTTTCTAATATGACAGCTTTAACACACATGGCCTTCTACTACGTGAGTTAAAATGGTGTTTAACAGCATAATGTTAAATATTCGATTTAAACTTACCAAATAAGTGACTGATTTAACATTGACTATCCCGTTCATGACTAAATCATTCAATTGACTTGGAGTGGCTACAATAATCTAAACTTACCAAATATGTGACTGATTTAACATTGACTATCCCGTTCATGACTAAATCATTCAATCTACCGGGCGTGGCTAAGATAATCTAAACTTACCAAATATGTGACTGATTTAACATTGACTATCCCGTTCATGACTAAATCATTCAATCTACCGGGCGTGGCTAAGATAATCTAAACTTACCAAATATGTGACTGATTTAACATTGACTATCCCGTTCATGACTAAATCATTCAATCTACCGGGTGTGGCTACAATGATCTCTACACCATTGGTCACCACTTTAATCTGTTCTCGCCTATTTCCTCCACCATACACACATACACTGAAACAATTTGACAAATACATGAAATGAATTACAATATTCAAAATGGAGTGCAGTGAAAGGAATCCAGCACTGCAGCGTAATTGGTAAAATGTACATTTCTAGAACTCAAATAAACGTGAGGTATATCAATAGTATTAACTGGCAACACTGTACTCATAAGTATAGCCTTCCTTACAATATGGTGTTTTTTCTCATTGTCAAACTGTACCCTTGCCAACAATTGCTAACATTAACTTCATCTGGACTTGACTCGATAGTTGTCTCATTGGCATTCATACCATATCTCCTTATTTACATAGCTTAGCAAATCCAAAGAAATTCATATGCATTTATTAAATGGGAAAGTCACTCATCTGGAATGGACAAATGATGAACACCAGAAATAACATTTAAATTTTGAATTTTAATGTGAAGCCAGGTACATATATGATCTAAACAGGAAATTAAAGGTTCCAAAAATCAGTTCATGTACTGCAGGCATTGTAAAAATAGTCAGAACCTGTTCTTTTAAAAATTTCCAAATCTGCAATTTCACCGAACATAATTTACCCAAAACATACAAATTCAACCTGTAATTCATCTTGTTACATACAACAGGAATAATGTTGGCGTTTCAAAAGCAGCCTGACAAGAAAAATTTATTTACAGATAATTAACGTAATAAATTATGTAAGTGACTATTGGTACTGAGCTGATGATAACCTCTGGGATTAGAAGCAAAGCAGCATTATCACAAAGTCACATTCTTTTATAACCTATATCAAACCTGTAAATTTATTCCAACTTTCCTTTTTCGGTGGGAGAACTTATCTTAACAAAGAAAGCCCTGGTAGCTAAAAACTTTTCTAACCTTTTTGTTTTACTATTTACCATTAATAATTTAATCAGTAGAAATAATCTCACCTTTTGATACCTTTGTAGTCAAACTTTTTAACTTCTGTTTCAATCTGAAGAGCTAATTCTCTGGTGGGAGACAGAACTAAAACATTGGGTCCTCCTCTTTCTTCTCTAGGACTGAAATAAAGTATTGAAAAGTATATTCACTGGTATCTTATAAACAGTTAAAACAAGAGTGCACACACTGAAATGTCTCGCCTTCTTTACTAATCCTTGATACTATCTTGATAGACCTAAATATAAAGCTTTAATTCAACTGTGACATAAACTCAACATTAACCAAGAAAATGAAACATTGATCAATGAACCATGAAAATGAGGTCAAGGTCAGATGAACCATGGCAGGTAGACATGTACAGTTCTTCCATACAACAAATATAGTTGACTTATTGCTTATAAATAAGGAAAAACAGACCAAATCACAAACACTTAAAACTTAGCAATGGACCGTGAAAATGAGGTCAAGGTCAAATAAAACCCATGTAACCGACATATAGATCATAAAATATTTCCATACACCAAATATAGTTGACCTAATGTATAAAGTATTAAAAAAATAGACCAAAACTAAAAAACTTAACTTTGACCACTGAACCATGGAAATGAGGTCAAGGTCAAATGACACCTGTCAGCTAGACATGCACACCTTACAATCATTCCATACACCAATTATAGTAGACCTATTGCATATAGTATAAGAAAAACAGACCAAAACACAAAAACTTAACTAAAACCACTGAACCATGAAAATGAGGTCAAGGTCAGATGACACCTGCCAGTTGGACATGTACACCTGACAGTCCTTCCATACACCGAATATACTAGGCCTATTGCTTATAGTATCTGAGATATGGACTTGACCACGAAAACTTAACCTTGTTCATTGATCCATGAAATGAGGTCGAGGTCAAGTGAAAACGGTCTGACAGGCATGAGGACCTTGCAAGGTACGCACATACCAAATATAGTTATCCAGTTAATTATAATAAGAGAGAATTTAACATTACAAAAAATCTGAACTTTTTTTTCAAGTAGTCACTGAACCATGAAAATGAGGTCAAGGACATTGGACATGTGACTGACGGAAAGTTCGTAACATGAGGCATCTATATACAAAGTATGAAGCATCCAGGTCTTCTTCCTTCTAAAATATAAAGTTTTTAAGAAGTGAGCTCACACTGCCGCCACCGCTGTAGCCGCCACCGGATCACTATCCCTATGTCGAGCTTTCTGCAACAAAAGTTGCAGGCTCGACAAAAATTAAAGTAATGAAAAGTATATTTAATGGCCTTTTATAAATAGTTCAAACAGTATTAACTATTTTAGTCAAGCTGTGGACCATATGTAAAGTAATTCTGAAAAGAATGACAAAAACATATGACCAGAAGGACAGACAATCTAGATAAAATTTGGATGAGACAAACTTAATTTAGAGTAAGGAAACGAAAAATTTGCGATTTTCCAGGTTATACCAGAGGCATAACTCTAGAACTGTGACATTCTGTCTAAATTCAAACTCTGTCTGCTAGTTTTGGTTCTTAGCATAGTGTATAAGAATCATAAAATTTGGATAAGGATAATTCAAGTAAATTTGTAGAAACAACAGAATTTGAAATTTTCCAAGTTATTAAGGGGCATAACTCTAGAACCATAAGCGACTACCTGTCCAAATTTTTAACTCTGTCTAAGTCTTGGTTCTTAGTATTATGAGTTTCATAGAATTTAAACATTTACCTGCTCATTCAAAAATATTTTGAATCTATCAATAGTTAATGTCCCTAGAAGATTGTTATAATAAATATTCTTGACATTTTCTGTATGTTATACTTACATTGGCTGGTTATCTATATGTATAAAAGCTGGTAGAAGGAAAGCTAATGTCTTCCCTGTTCCTGTCTGCAGAAAAGAAGATCAAATTTAGATTAAAAAAAAAGTGTAGATATTACATCATGATTGGCTACAGTATATCTGATAATTTCATGCAGTGATTAAGATTTTCAAAATATTTTGGCTGTTATCATTTTGGGCGGATTCAAAACTTTAATCAATACCTATGCAGGTTCACTTTTAAATTTACAGAGTTTACTTGGTAATTTTGTTGTATCCACGAAAATAAGCGTAAATTTTCACACCAGGAAAATTAGCTGCAATTTATAGTGTTATGTATATTGAAATGTTCAACTTGAAATATAAAAATGAGAATATACCACTACAGGGAAGCAACTTTTTGCGCTGAATTTAATTAGTGACTTCCACAAAAATTAGATACTGATACAAAACTAAAGTTATTTATTTAAACTAAACAAAAATGATATCTTTCTTTTTAATTCAAATCATAAAAAGTAATATCTAATCAATTATGATTGACATAAAAACTATACACAACTGTAATTAATTTTGGTTACATTTACAGCTAATTTCCTAATGCATGTAAAGCAAGACTTTGGTTAGCTTGCTTGCTTTGTTTTTATATTGTACAATCATAAGAATTGATTTTAAATAAATTCAAATATTATATATTTAGGTTAAACTATGCCTTTATATATTGTTTAAAGATTTCAATCTTATTTACAAAGCTTGTATAGACAATTATACAAACAAAGCAAACTATCCAACCAAAGTTTTGCCTTACATGCATTAGTAAATTAGCTGTAAAACTTCTAATTTTTGGGTATTTGTCAATTTACATGTGAAACGTTAGTGGTAGATGAGTCATATATTTTTTTTTATACTTTCTGCAAGTCATTTACACATAAGGCTATTTATTCAGAATTCTGTTCAATCTTGTTGAAATACAGCCTGCCATCTGATAAATATTATATGATCTTTTACACTGAAATGTTGTGTAGTCATCATTCAGCTTTATATTAGGAGTTATTACTTTTGTTTAAGATCTAGTATTTTGTCTTATTCAGAGCCCTTAAAACTTAATTTTAGTACATACCTGTGCTATACCTATAAGATCTAAACCTTGTAATAATACTGGCCATGCTTGTGCCTAAAATATATAATCAAATAAGATCTAAACCTTGTAATAACACTGGCCATGTGTACATAATGAAAATGAGATGTGCCAATGTTAATACTTCTACTACTGTATACCAAAACATATTCACCTTCTCTTAATCAGACCAAATCACAGTGTTACTTTTTGAAATCATTAAGATATGGCAAAAATTAACAGCTGTCAACAGTGAACAGATTTTATGAAACTTGTATAGAAGATGCTTGATTTCCATAAAATGGACTCACAAGGAGCATAATATAATATCATTGTAATATGTTTATATGGTTTACACATCCAGGTGCGGGAGTTTCTTGCTACATTGAAGACCCATTAGTGGCCTTTGGCCGTTGTCTTCTCTATGGTTGGGTTGTTGTTGCTTTGACACACTCAACCATTTCCTTTCTCAATTTTATATTCTACCATTGCATGCAATACATAACATATGATACTATTTTCTAAACAAGTTTATTTTATCAGTTATACTTTTAATTTAACATCTTATCAATGATTGAATTTAATGTCAGCCATGTAGTTGAGAGGAAAAATAAAGAACTGAAGAAGGCCATTGGCCGAAACGTCTTGAAAAATTGGTTTATTTAAACAATTATATAAAGTATGTTCCCTATTGGAATTTTGAAAACAAGGATTTTTATTCAAACCCTATAAAAGGATGGAAGATTGTGAGGAGATGGAACATGGCAGACTGGAATTTCTAAGAATAACTGACAAGAAGGTTAGATATATTTCACATTTAAACTTTTTAAATTCCTGCATTAAAGACAACGTGGTTCCAAATGGATTTCAACTAAAATGGAAATTTAATCTAGATGCAAAACCAGAAATTATTCAAAAAAGCAAAACAGTACTTCATGATGCTTCAATGAAACTCTTAAACTTATCGATTAATGTATGTGAAAACAAAATTAATGAAACTAGTATTACCCTAAATCAACTGTCCAATAAGCTATGTGATACAGATGTAGATAGTTACCACAAAATCAAAATGGAAGCAAGAAATTTGTTAAAAAACAACAAAGAGGAATATGACAACAGAAAAAAGTCAAAGATGAAAAGGATAAGACAAAATCAACTCTATAGCTGCAATTGTAACACAGATATGGTCAAAAATAATTTCCAGATATTGTCAGATGACAGTGGTCGAATCAGGGATGATGATCTTATAAAAATGAAAGTGAGAGGAGATGGGAATTGTTTCTACAGATGTATAAGCCTTTTTCTAAATGGCAATGAAAACCACCATAATAAAATAAGACAAGCAACAGTAAAGTATATGAAAGAACATAAAGATAGATTTTTACCTTTCATAGATGAAAACTTTAATTTACACATGGCTCATCAATCTATGACTGATGGCACACTAGAATCATGGGCAACAGAAGCTGAAATAATTGCAGTTGGTGAAATGTATGACTACACAATATTTGTAAAAACTAAAATAGATGGAGCAGTTGCATGGATAAAATATTCACCAATGAATGGTGCACTTGATAAAGAAAGATGGATAGCCATTGAGCATTTACAAAATCATTTTAATTTATTGAAATTTAAGCAGAAAAAGTGTGTATGTAAGCAGATTCAACTTACAACAAGTAACATTCAGGAACAAAACAACATGGTTAGAAACAGAAAAGTACAAAATGATGAGATAGATTGGTTTGATCAAACTAACATGAAAGATAATAGTAATAAAGACATAGAACCAGTTACTTACAGACCGGAGAAAGAAAAGAAAAGTATTCAAGAAAATGAAGTCACAAATACAAGTTGCCCAGTCATTAATCTGTCTAGTAAAAATCTAAATACAGAACACATGTCATTGTTATCAAAAGGATTGTCTTTCATTCCTGCTCAAAAGAAGGTAAACATTGGTAAGGTTTTAGCAGATTTAACAGAATGGGAAAGAAGAATGAGACTAAAGGAATATTTTTACAACATCAAGGAACATGAAGAAATTAAAGAGAAATCAGAATGCAGTAAAACACGTAGAAAAAATAAAGATTTTACACCAAAACCAGGAAAAAACATCTGGTTAGATACATACATAGAGGTAGTTAAAGGAGATGTCATGAATGGTCTGAAACAGCGCAAATCAATAAATCTTACAACGAAAGAAGAAAACGCTCTTAAGGATATTTTACAAGATGATGATATAGTTATACGACCGGCAGATAAAGGATCAGGAATAGTAGTCATCAACAAAGAAGAATATTTTAAGAAACTAGAAGAGGAAATAACAAACAATGATACTTATTCTGAAACAGAGCAAAACACGACACATCAAATTACGAAAAAGGTAAAATCTTTAGTAAATAGAATGAAAAAAGAGGGATCAATTTCTGGGGAAATGAAAACTTATTTAATACCAAAACATCCACATCCAGCAAAATTAAAAGGAAACCCAAAAATCCACAAACAAAACAAACCATATAGAACAATAGTTAACGGGATAGGTACTGCCACTGAAAAAATTGCAGAAATAGCAGAAAAGGAACTAGACAACTATGTTAACAACTCACCAAGTTATATTAGAGATACTACAGATTTTTTAGATAAACTTTCAAAAGTAAAACAGCCAATACCAAAAAACAGTATATTATTTTGTTTTGATGTAGTAAAATTATACCCATCTATTCCTAGAGAAGAAGGAATAAAAGCATGTAAAAAAGCTCTTGACAACAGGAAAAATAAAGAAATACCAACCAATGATATTCTACAAATGATAAAATTAGTTTTAGAGGGAAATAACTTCAGATTAATTGACAGAGATTTCCTGCAAAATGAAGGTGTGGCTATAGGGTCAAAACTAGGAAAAAATTTTGCATGTACTTATATGCGACAATGGGATAAAGCACTGGAAAAATTCAAAGAGAAACCATTGTTTTATAAACGCTTCATTGATGATGGTTTTGGAATTTGGACTCATGGCGAACAAAAACTCAAGGAATTTATGGACTTTGCAAACTCAATAAATGACAAAATAAAGGTGGAACTTAGGTACAACAGCAATCAAATTGAATTCTTGGATACACTTGTGAAAATAAAAAATGGTAAATTAACAACAGACCTTTATACCAAGCCAACTGATAAACATATATATGTTCACAGCAAATCATGCCATCCAAAAAATGTAAAAAGGGCAATTCCATATGGTTTAGCATTACGATTAAGAAGAATTTGTGAAAATGAAGATGACTACCAAAAACATAGACAAGAACTGAAATTACAACTACGAAAAAGAGGCTACAACGGAAAATTTATTGAAAACCAACTAAAAAGAGCAGACAACTTAAATAGAAAAGAGCTATTACAGAGAAAAAATAAAATTAAAAAAACATCAGAACGCATACCTCTTGTTGTAACCTTTACGGATTTATTACCTGATATTCATGACATTGTTAAAAAAAGAATTAATATTCTACATAACTGTAACTTGATGAAAGAAATATTTCCAGAACCACCGCTAGTAGCTTATAGAAGAGATAGAAACTTAGCAGACATAATTGTACATGGAAAACTAAATAAGATCACCAAAAAAAGTACCAACTACAGCAACAACAAAACATGTAAAGAAGAATGTGAAGTTTGCGATATTGAAAGAAATGAAGAAAACATTATACTCGGAGATAAAACATTCAACCTCAAAAAGAACATTCATGGATGCCAACTAGTAAATCTTATTTATGGACTTCACTGTAAAAAATGTAACCACTATGTCTATGTTGGAGAAACAGAAAGATCACTGAACGAAAGAATAAAGGAACATCTTGCAGATATCAGACATGACAGGGATACAGCTGTGGCAGAACATTTCAACCAAGAGGATCATTGCAAAGAGGACATCACAGTTCAGGTTCTGCAACAGATTTATGATAAATCAGCAAATTACAGGAGATATATTGAGGCACAATGGATGCAAAAACTTAATACAATTAGACCATTTGGAGTTAACGTTAAAAAGGAATGACTTTAATTGAAAAACTTATAAAATTTAACTTTAATTCATGCTAAAGTATTGTGACGTCATGTTATTGTGACGTTAAAGTATTATGACGTCATGACGTTTCCAAGGACATTTAGCTATAACATCTTATCAATGATTGAATTTAATGTCAGCCATGTAGTTGAGAGGAAAAATAAAGAACTGAAGAAGGCCATTGGCCGAAACGTCTTGAAAAATTGGTTTATTTAAACAATTATATAAAGTATGTTCCCTATTGGAATTTTGAAAACAAGGAGTTATACTTTTGACTAAAAGGTTGAAAGACAAAATATAAAACTTCTAAGAACATCTAACTTGAAGGGGTCTCAACAGAATGACAATTCATTTTAGCAGATTCACATATAAACATATGTTTATAAGAAATATTGTGACCATTATTACTGTCTCTGGTAACATTAATTTACCTGAATTGGAGAAGGTTTTGTAAACTTCTGGTTATATATGGTGTCCAGGATTGCAGCTGAAAAAGAAAAGTAAAGTTTTCTTTTGAAGATCATGTCAAAGTAATTCAATGTCAATTAGAAATCATTCATATTTTTATGTACCAGTAGTCGTTGAATAGATACTGGATGGAAACAGGGAATGTGTCAGAGACAACCCTACCAGAGAGCAGAAAACAGTCCACCAACGGGTCTTGAACCCACAAAGTTAATCCTTTAAAATTACCCTTTTTCACCATATGGATTATACTAAGAGGCAATAAAAAACACACTAAAACAGAAATTTAATTAATCATTTTTTCATACCTTCATATTCTATTATTTTAGCTATCAAATGTGAATAAATAAAATAAAATTGCAAAAGGATTACAAAAAAATTTAAGTGACACCAGCAGTTTAAAGTCTAATAGAACTTATACACAACTAGCATGAAGTTTATTCTATAGAACTGATACACAAATAGCATGAAGTTTATTCTTTCTCAGGAAGTTTTAAATTTGTTCTCAGACCTGTCACCTATAAGTGTGATATTAAAGTCTGGGCAAGACAGATTAAAACAGGTCATCTATGCATGGGCATCAAACACTTATTTGCTGTCAATCAAGAAGTTGTATTCTGTAAAGTGTGTGTGTACAAAAAAGAGGATTAAACTGAGTAATCCAAAGGCTTTTTATTATCAATAGTATGCTAAATATTCAATTATCCTTGATAAATTTTACAAAACATTTTTGGTCATTTGTCTTTTAAACCCTTCTTTAAACTTTCTTTAATCTTATTATCAGGATAAAATCAAGATATGAATTTCTCACAGCTTGAGCTAGTTATTTTTCACAAACTAAACAATTGCTCTTATTATGTATGATATTGTTCAGTATTGGTATGTGACATTATAATAAAATATTCTGTCAGTGTCTGTCTGTCTGTCTGTCTTATCAATGCCAGAAGACCAAACTAAAACATCTCTTGAGGTTTTTTTTTCTACTTTTAAGAAAGGGGCATAATAATAAACTGTCTTTAAGTTTTCTTTTCAAAGTTACATTATTGTCAAGAAAAAGTTGTTGATCAAGCAAGGTAGTCCAAAATTATAAACAGTCAATAATCCATGATAAATTTTTGTATATCTACTTAAAATTGTCTTTTTTTAAATCCCTATAAACTCTCCCTAATCATATTAATACGGATAAAATTAAGATTTCTGTATCCCACAGATTTTAGCTTGCTGCTTTTTCACAATATAATCTAATCAATGTCAGATGACCTAACTAGAATGATAATCATTTCTAATTACGTGACATAATCATAAAGTTTTATTTGCTTTTTTTATTTATAAGGGGACACAATTTACAAGTTTAGTTTCATGTTTTTTAAACGGACATCATTATCACATTTTAGTTTGTATTTTTAAAACTGGGACACATTTATCAAGTGTGTCATAGCAAATTAACACTTTTTTTCTTAAATTATGGGACATTATATGGTTTCTCTTTTTTATAATATAAAAGGGACATAGCCAGAAATATAGTATGTCAATAAGGGACTGTGATTGCAAATAAAAATATATTTTAAACAGATTGTAATTGGTGCATTTAATGAAATCCATTCTAATCATTTTAAAATAGTTCTCAGATTCCAACTCTTTTGCTAGTTTTCTTTAATTTATGATATAGATCCATCTTTCTTGTAGCTGTGGAACTAAAGCTCTTATGTAATGTATGTCTTAATGATATCTTTTGCAAACCATAGATTTTTCAAACTTTGAAGTGATTGTTCATTTTTCTAGTATGTAGTTACTGAACATTATTTTAGATATAAAGTTATAGGTATTTTTTCTATTAGAAGTTACTGCACATTTTTCTTAATTTGAAGTTATTGGTCATTTTTCTTGTAGGTTGTTACTGCAATTTTTCATAGATTTAGTGTTACGATAATTTTTTTTAGTGTAGGTAGTAACTGCACATTTTCCCCAGATTAAAGTTACTGGTAATTTTTGTAACAGGTAGTTAATGCACATTTTTCTAAGTTTACAGTCATTGGTAATTTTTGTAACAGATAGTTAATGGTAATTTTTCTGCGTATATAGTTGTTGGTAATTTTTGTAACAGATAGTTAATGGTAATTTTTCTAAGTTTACAGTTGTTGGTAATTTTTGTAATAGATAGTTAATGGTAATTTTTCTACGTTTATAGTTGTTGGTAATTTTTGAAACAGATTAGTTAATGCACATTTTTCTAAGTTTACAGTTGTTGGTAATTTTTGTAACAGGTAGTTAATGCACATTTTTCTAAGTTTACAGTTATTTGTAATTTTTGTAACAGATAGTTAATGGTAATTTTTCTATGTTTACAGTTATTGGTAATTTTTGTAATAGATAGTTAATGGTAATTTTTCTACATTTATAGTTGTTGGTAATTTTTGAAACAGATTAGTTAATGCACATTTTTCTAAGTTTACAGTTGTTGGTAATTTTTGTAACAGGTAGTTAATGCACATTTTTCTAAGTTTACAGTTATTTGTAATTTTCGTAACAGGTTGTTAATGCACATTTTTTTAAGTTGACAGTTATTGGTAAATTTTATAGCAGGTAGTTAATGCACATTTTTGTAAGTTTACAGTAATTGGTATTTTTTCAGCAGGTAGTACCTACATGCCCTAAACATATAGTAACTGCACATTTTTCAGTTTGATAGTTACTGGTATTGAGCAATTTAATTGTATCATTTGCTTCATTTCTTCTTCCACAAATATTTTTTTTCTTGTGCACAGTGACAGTGTATATAAGATGTGTCAATTTGATACTTTTGATAGATGAGAATAAAATGTCAGAAATAACAGGTTGGTGCTGTCTAACATAGAGTAATAAAGGTGTCTATGACATGTAAGGAAAGTGAAAACATATCACCATTAATGTAGTAGTTTTCTGATATACAACTTCTGGGTGTACCTCTAGGTCTTTTTTCTTATTAATTTCTGTAATTATAATCCATAATAAATTAAACTGTTTATATAAGACTGGTGGCTATGAAATCTTTTGTATAATAATGCTTTTCAGAGGTGAAACAATCCATTTGTGTGTACTTAACAGCAGACACCTATATGGAGTAAACCCATTAATTGTTCTGTTGTTAAGATTGCATAGAAATGAACTGTATACAGATTTAGACAATAAATAAACAACCCTCCACTAAACAATAGAAAGGATGTGAAGTTAATAGATGATTATGTTACTTTTGTCCATTTCTAATCCTTTGTACATAAAAAATGTATTAAGAACATAAATACTAAAATGATATGATTCCATTCTATAGACATCCTTTGCATATCTAGTTGTCCAGTTATGTAAACACATAACTTGATAATTTAGATAACACATGTTTCTATGTCAAACAAACTGAAAATCCAAATTGGATCTTCACCCAAAAAATTACAAGTTGGAGCAACCACTGGTTAAACTTTTCAGTATACTGTAAATTCAGAAATTATTGCGTGCATTTATTATTGCGATGTTGTCATTTTAGACTGAAATGCGATTCTAATTTTTACGATTTTGAGAAAAATCCTGTTAAATTCATATTAAATATTTCAAATTGCGAGTTTAAATTATTGCGTTTACAACTCAGTCGCATTTTTCGCAATAATAAAAACCTCGCATTAATTTCTGAATTTACAGTAGTTTGAAATTGAATGAAGTGTATTGTACCAGACTACAGAACGTGTTTCCAAATGAGAATTGCAGTACGCTGTTTCCAAACTTTCACGCTTATGTCAGTTGTCATAGTTTCATACATGTAGTAATAGGATGTTATTGTAGTTGATATTCTAGTAACAGAAAAAGGACAGGATGTATTGGTTTTAGTAATTGTTTTGTATGATGTAACACTGTCTAGCTTAACTCACTGTGTAAACACTCTCAAAAGTTCAAAGGAACAGGACAGCAATATTTTCCCCTTAGGCTTCCTTTTTATGCATGTATTTTACAAATTTTACAGATGATTTTTATTATGTGGTAAACATAACATTGTATAATAGTGTCACCAGTTGCAAGAAAGATTTTGTTGTAATTAAACCATAGATATGCCAGAAGTCAAAGAAGTGAGCATTTTAAAACTTGTTATGTGGACGCAAAATAATATACACTATCCCAGTATATCTTACAAAATCTCATGAATAGCCAATAAAGCCTATACAAAATGACCATGAGATTTAAAACCTTCTTACAATAGAAATCTTTGAACAGACCTTTAAAAAGTACAAACTGAAAAAGACAGTTTCTGCAGTCTTTTAAAAAAGATCCAACATGTAAATTAAATTTGAAATTGAGCCTTATGAAATAAAATCTTCATATTATATTAAATGAGAAACATGTTTTGCCCTGTGACAACTTTAATATACCCCCATAATAACTGGAATAAAATTCTTGCAACTACCAATGTAAATCACTATAATCTAATACAAGAGAAAGACGAAACAAAAATTTGAAATCATATTTAATAAATACATCAATGATCACATAAAGACAACATCTATATATACATTTACAACACATATAAACTTGAAGCACTAAGGGTAACACAGCACTGAAATAATATCCATGGATTTAAATGGAGTCCAATGACGCTTATAATGTCATTATATATATATACAGCTTATAAATTTCACATAGCCTTTTCAATTAACAGTTCAATTTTACAATAAATAGTTTTTCATACTGTCCCAGACCCACTGAACTTTTTGCACTGGAAGAAACCATCCACACATGATAAAAACTTGAGAACAAATTTTACACACGACGTAAATAATAGTTCTGTAGAAAACACAAATTTAGAATTCTCCATTACACAAATTATACAACCACATCGCTGTCTTGAACGTTTGGATTTCTTTGATGGCTTTTTAGACTTTTTCTGTTTACGGTCCAGAGTAACAATGTTAGAATTACAATCATAGTATTTTGGAATAATCACACAATCATCTGCCACTTGCTTGGTAGAGTTTTTGCTGTGTACAAATGATGTGTCTTTCAGAACAGGTTTCTCCTGGTGTGTAGCGATTGGTGATGAATGTTCTTGAAGGTGATGAGTGGCTGATTCTGATGGACTATCAACTTGATAGCTATGAAGGTCTGATTCTGGTGGAATATCAAATTGATAGCTATGAAGGTCTGATTCTGATGGACTATCAACTTGATAGCTATGAAGGTCTGATTCTGGTGGAATATCAGTCTGATGGTTAGTTATATCTGTCAGTACTGTAGTAGGAGACTTTGACTTGTATGAAGAATTCTTTTGATTACCAAACAATCTTCGTTTTGTTGGATTTGGCTGAACTGAGCTCTTGTTATGGAGAGATTTTTGCTTCTTAGCCTTTTTAATGCTACTTGCATTTCGTCTAGTTGATTGTAACATTGTTGGAATTTTGCTGGAAAACTTTTTCTGCTTTACTGGGGTGACTTTCACTGTAGAATAGTTAAGTGATCTTTGAACTCTTGTTGTTGATTTTATAGAATGATATCTAGGAGTCAGAGCTACACATGCAGAAAACAGTCCTGTTCTGGTCATCTGCGGTGTGGACATGTACACTGGTGTTCTTGACCTCACAGAGTTAGTGACATTTTTCTTCAAAGAATGTTTGGCTGTTATAACAGTCATCGTGTATGCACTTCTCTCAACTTTCCAAAATGTTAAATATTTAGTATGACATGAGAATTCATATGTGTATATCCTGTTTTAAATTTCTCAAACTGCCAAATCCACATGGATTAATCTTAACCAATAATCTGCCTGCCTTCTCTAAACATGGAATGACACTGTCAAGTCCTTTCAATCTCATTGACCAATGATCTTTTGACTTTAGTCCAGGTAACACCCCCACTCATTACAATTATCTCTAGACAGTTCTTTGATAAGTTTAATAAAGAAATTAGTCCCATGTAGAAGACTTGGCTTGGGCCATGTGTCAATTAATGATCACCTGTTTATTGTATTACCTTTAAAAGATTACATAACACACACCCTCAGGGTTACTAAATGAGGAAATGGGATGTTTCAGAAGTCTTTTCATCTTTTACACATGTTATTACAATGTGTAACTTGAGAAAAAAAGACAATGGAAAAAATATTTCAAGGAGAATAAATTATTTCTGTTTTTTTTAGGCATAAATAAAACCCTAATTAATAATCAATGTTTTTTTATATTTATCTTTTGTACTTTTCTAATGAATAAAATTTGTTGTAAACACACAGTTCTAGGAACAAAATAAAATGAAATAAAATAAGCAATAGAACTTCAATAAATGTTTATTTTTATCAAGTTATATAGTTTACTTCATATTTCTTTGCTTTCTTTCAATCAGATTTTTTTTTATTCAACTCAATGCTTCACAATTTAATCTTATTTATTTATTCATTTAATCCAAATAGGTTTTTTTCTTCCTGGTACAAAATATTCAAATAACTTACCCTTGGCCAATGCTATCGCTATTGTTTACAATGGGGAGGTATCGCTCAGATATTAATTTTGAAAAATTGATAGAAATTTAAATAAATTCAAAGCTATGTTTGTTCAATGCTTATGAGCTGGTTTAAAACTGAACTGTACCAATTCAGTGAATATAAATATACAAATATCTCAATTCCATTTCATCACTATGATGACAAGAACATGTTAAGCTTTGTTGCTCAACTCATATTACATATATCATTAGAGTTCATGCAAATTTAAAAATGTTTAACTCTTAACATTTTATGTAACATATCCCTGGTTAATTGTTTCAGGAACATTAGATAAACAATCTATGTAGCTGTGTCAAACTTTGAGAACATTCAATTTTCTTCAAATCCAGTTTTTCTTTGTTTATTTAGAAAACTCGTTCTGTCATATAACTGACATTTATCAATCAAATTTGTATCAGTTTATATCCTTGCAGGAAAGGTTGATACAACTGTGGAGTAATTTTTACCAAAAAAGGAAAAACAAGAGATTTAAAAATATTCTTGTATACAGTGCATCAGTGCAAACAACATAAGTGTTGTAAAACATTCAATACAATAATAAAATGTTGATTTCTATAAGCAGCTCAGCAATTTGCAACAAATTTAGACTTGATATCAATAATTTAAAACAAAACGAAGATTCTTTAATAGTTATTCTAATATAATTCCGATCAAGAGATTAAACCATTTTAAAAGGGATCCTTGTAACCATATTTTATGCCTGCAAGTGTACAAGAGTATATATGTTGATGGACAAAAATAAGTCAATTTATCAGATAAATATTTTTATTTTTATTTTTTTTGCACAATCTTGAAGAAACCTTTTTCAAACAGTCCATAAGGTTAAGAAGAAACTGATGTACAACAAACTAAATCCTTCTCTGAATTATATGCAGCTTGAAGTATATTTATCAGTACAAAGAGAACAGGAAAACAATATATATTTGAGACAGAAAAAGCTTCTGTCAAAGAGTAATAATTGTGTTAAAGATTAGTTTTAAAGGTACTAAGATTTTCAACCAAAGACTATTTATTATCTTCTTGGAAGCAATAGAATTGCCACATGAGACATTTAAATTTGTGGACATTTTGTTATGGATGCATTAACCTAATTTAAAATTTATAAATCCTGTATGTTTCTTTTTTAAAATTAAAAACACTAAATTCATTTCATTGCAACACAATATTTACAGTATCCTGCACCTTCAGCTTTATTTCCATTTTCTATCTTGAATAAGATAAATATTTTCACCTGTTCTGAATAATCTCCAAATTACTGATTTATCAAGTTTAACAAGACATTTTGTACTCATTTTTTTAATTTCTTAAATTTATATGTGCCAAAAAATGTAGGCCTAAAATGAAGAGGCTGAGGGAAAGATTTCACTCAATGTTTTGCTACATGATCAAATTAATCTACATTTGTATATTTAATTCTAACTAACGATGTTTACATAACTTTTTAACAAGATACAACTCAAACATTGAATGAAACAAGAAAACAAAGAAATACCAATCAGTACAAACTTAAATTGACAGACAGTTGTAACAATAGTAAGAAATTTATTGGAGACATGAAAAACAATTAAACTGTAAGACTACTACCCAAGGTGTTTATTTATCACAAATTGATGACATGAGGTAGTGTTGTAAATACAGAAAACACCTGTTGAAATTTACACCTTTCTTATCAGTTTCACTTTGATCTAATTGCAATCAACTAGATCTAGGAATGATTGGGAAGATACAATTGTGAATTATTCTGAATACTATTTGTTAAGATAACTTTTATTTCAATGATAAAATCTTCTTATTTATGAAAAGGTTTCCTTTTGGGGAAATGCATGAAATAAAAGTTTTTTTTTAAACAAATTTGACATTTCTCACCTTCAAATATCTACATACATATAGTTTCCAGATTTATTAAGGAAGTAATATCATAAGCCGATGGTAATATATATATAATTAACTAATAAAGTAAGTAATTTATAATCTCTAAAACAATAAAATATAAAATGAAGCTGCAGAATGAATGCCTATGAGACAACCTTAATACTAAATGATAAACATATTAGCTTAAATAGGTCATCGAACAGTTTTCAACATTAAGCAAAACCCATACAGCTTATTTAGCTATTAAAGGTGTCAGGACATGACAAAATCATGAAATGTAAATCAATTCTATTTAATTTCCAAATTCCTATTGAATACATATATAATAAAAGTTAGTGTTTTATAATACACCTAACTGCCATTTGTCTGCCCATCACTGGACTTCATAAAGGTTCCAATAATATTTGACGTCATTATACAAAATATCTGACGCCACAATGGAAAAGTGATTGTTTTATGACGTCAATAGTTCCAAATGGCACAGATTCTCTTTTAACCAGCTCAGATTTTAAATAGCCATAAGGTGTGTTGAATCAATGATGTAATTTTTTTTACGATTCTGATTCTGATTTCTGATTCAGTCATAAATGTATGAATATAATAAGGAAAACAATACTTAATAAAGTTTTTGTGAACTTACGATAATGCTCAAAAGCTTCTTCAAATGTTCTACAAGGATTGGGTATATTTCTGCTTCCTTCAGTACACAAGTCTGTTACTGTTATATTGTTATTGCTTTTTCTGTAATAAAGTTTATTTCATTAAATTAAGAATCAATGATGAAATCCTTAAAACTGTTATGACATCAGTATCAGATATTTTTTGTAACATTTTACCAGAAAATATGTAAAATTAGTGGATAGTGATCTTGCCACCACAGAGGGCTCTGCTTCTAATTCATACATAATATACTTAAATTGTGATGCAATTTTGAAGAAATCAGGAAATTTTCAATCAAACCTAGCTTTTACTCAATTTAAAAAATTATTAACTTTCCAAATTCCAACTTATTTCAATTTTATTATTGTGTAAAGCATAAAATTATGTTTCAAATTTCCAAGAGCTGGATTAGGCTAGTGAAATCCATCTTGCTTCTTTCTGGTAAATGGTGAATGAAATATTTGTTTATAAAACTTCAAGCATTTACACAAAAGATAAACTGGACCCTCTCTACCTTGCAATCAAATATTTATCGACAAAATTATGGTAGCTTTTACACAATTAAGTTGAAACATAATGATGAAAGATTAATGGTATTGTTTGAAGATTTGATATAGAATTGATGAACGAACAATTTTCATATATTAACCCTGAAACATAACATTCAAGAAGGAAAGATATATCAACGCCTGACATATAGGCTAATATGAGGATTTCTGCACCCTAAGTTCGCAAAAATGCAATCAAAATCCTGAGGTAATTTATCTTATTCTTGATAGTAAAGCAGTTAGCCAGAATGTATGTCTATACATGTGACAACCTTATCATGCTAGAGAATATATTTACCTAAATTCATTCACTTCATCAGGATACATATTTTTTACTGATTGACTTTCTATGTAAAAGTTTTTCTCAATTGGAGGTAGACCTGAAATGTATTGGAAATAAAATAAGTACAGTAAAGCTTGGATGTGAAGTTGCATTGGCTATTGAAAGGTTAAACTTGTAGCTGACGTCACTAATAATTCAAAACATGATTTATGCAAAAAGTCTTTAGTTTATCCCAGAAGATAAGAAATTTTAAAAAATATTTGTGTTTTAGTAGAGACAAAAAACACATGACATGAGTGTAAAAGTACCTTCCCATTTTTTCTTTTCATTGATTTCTTTATTGGCCCTGATTATACCCCAGTTAACCATAGGTGCTGCCTCTGTGTTAGATGTTGAAGAGTTGCTACCAAATCCACCTCCTCCAAATCCTAAAACAAATATTATTTTCATATTTTCAACCTGATTCTTATAACATGTATAACAGTATCATTAAACAATCTTAATTGGCATGAGCAAACTAATGAGGGGATCTAGTGGCAGAGTAGAAAAGGTAGTTAAACAACTGTATCATGAGCCAGTTAACACAGAGGTTGACAGAAGTAACCATGCACTAGCATTCATCACTAACCTGATTTGAATAATTGTTAGTTTTCCTACTGAGGGTCAGTAATCCTGTTTCCTTGGCAAAAAAACCAACCTGACTTCAACAATTTAGCCAAAAATGCTGATAGTGGTGTTAAACAAAAACAAACAATCAATCATAAATTTGTTCGATATATTGGGTATAACAAAATAATCCAATGAATGCTGAAAATGAGGTCAAGGTAAGATGGAACCTGTCTGACAGACATGTACACCTGACAATTATTCCATACACCAAATATATATTGCTTATGGTATATCAGAAATAGATCAAACCACAAAAACTTAACATTCTCTTAAGAACCAAGATATTAAGGTCAAGCATTGTCAAGGTCAGATGAAACCTGTGAGTTGGACATGTAAACCATACAATCATTCCATACACCAAAGATAGTTGACCTATTGCTTATAATATCTGAGATAAGAAATTGACCATTAATTGACTGATCCATGGAATAAGGTTGAGGTTAGGTGAACCCTACCTGACTGAAATGTAAACATTGCATTGAAAGAACACCACTTACCAAATAAAATTATCCTATTAGGCTATTTCTAATAATAAATGAATATTTCACTTAACAAACAAATTTTTTTTTTTTAATCCCTGAACTGTGAAATTGAGGTCAAGGACAATTGACATATGACAGATTAAAACTTTAAAACATAAGTTATCTGCACACAAAGTATAAAGGTCTTCCACCTTCGCAATATAAAACTTTGAACAAATAAATTAAGTTGTGGCCATCGCTTGATTGTAAAACCTATGTCTCGCATATTGCGACCTTAATCGCTAGCTAGAAATAAAGCTTCTACTTTCATGTCATGAATAAAGGGGAATGACATAGATAATGGTCCTGCTTGCTTAGAATGTTATTAAGGGACACAACTTTCAAATGGTAAAATTTGTACTTGGATCTGAGTTTTGTGGTAATAAGCATTGTGTATATGTTTCATAACATTTGGTTCCGACAGAGAACGGAAAAAAAAAAAAAATCATCAAATTTTTATTTATTAAAGGGGCATAACTCTAGAACGGTAAAAGTGATGCCACCAAAATTCTTTGAGGTAATGAGCATCGTGTTTAAGTTTCATAATATTTGGTTGAGGCAAACTAAAATTAGAGAATGGACCAGTTTCGGAATGTACGGACAGACAGACATACAGACTAACAAGGGTAAAACTTAATAAATAGTGATAATATTCCTTGAAGCATAGTGCAACTTACATAATTTTGGCAAGCTGAGTGTGGGTATTTATTAAAGACCCTTAATCAACCAAGAAATGTTTTGGCCTAAAGGTCCTGAAAAGTGTACAATTTACAAAATCCTTATTTGCCGGTATCACCTGCAAGTGTCAGACTAATTTTGATAATTACATCTTATCTGATTACATGTATGATAAAAATAAACTAAATGTGATAGAATTGTCAATTTTTAATAAAGAGTTTTTTTTTTACCTTACTTATTTAAAATATTGTGTACGTCCTTCAATGAACAATAAAACACGAAAACTTGCATCCTAGATAAAAATCATGCATCAGGTTATATAATTAAATATTGCCAAACTACAAGTAAGTATCCAAAAGGCTTCCAAAACCATCTTGTCCTGAATAAACCAGAAATATTTGCTACAAAATAACTGATCAAAAGCATCTGTCTGCATTATAATGCTTACCTCCTCCCCTGCCACCACCACCTCCAAAACCACCTCCTCTGCCTCCACCAAATGACCTTGGTGGACCTCTATCGTCTTGTGTCAGCTCATTGATCATTTCTTTGGCCTTTGCTACAGCATCAGGTGACCCCTCTAACTGTATTTCCTTTTCACCGCTACCATCATCGTCTTTACTGATCTATAAAGAATGTCCAGATCAAAAAACTTGTACGTTTCTCTCTTGATACATAAATAATTCTTTTTTTACTTAGCAATAAAAATAGAAGCGATCCAGTCCTCTAGAAGAGGAATTGACATATAACACACAGCTATTTTGGTTGGCAAATTATAAGTAATTCATTAAATTGACACCACCAAAATTCAAATTTTGATCTGTATTTTGTGATGATAAGCACTGTATAAGTTTCTAAACATTTAGTTGAGGCAAACTAAAGTTATAGAACAGAAGCTAATGAAATTTGCAATTTTTTCATTTGTAAAAGGTTAAAATGAAGCCCTCAAGATTTAAACTTGATCTGTTTTTAAGTGATAATAAGTATTGTGTATAAGTTTGATAACATTTGTCTGAGGCAAACTAAAGTTAGAGAATTTTATCCCCAATCTTCTTTTTAAAACAGAGGCTGCCATGTTGGTTTGTTGTAAAGATTTAAATCAATATCTCAGGTAAGGTTTAGCATTCTAACCAAGCTGTTTCAAACTTAAAAGTTTTCTAAAATGTTAAAAAGCTGATTATTTTCTGCTAACTTTCAAAATTTTAAACTAAGTGTAGTCTCAGCTCAGTCAATTATCATTTCAGTATATACATGTAAACTTACATTAATTTCAGTATGTAAACTTACATTAATTTCAGTATGTAAACTTACATTAATTTCAATATGTAAACTTACATTAATTTCAATATGTAAACTTACATTAATTTCAGTATGTAAACTTACATTAATTTCAATATATAAACTTACATTAATTTCAATATGTAAACTTACATTAATTTCAGTATGTAAACTTACATTAATTTCAGTATGTAAACTTACATTAATTTCAGTATGTAAACTTACATTGATTGTAGCTCCAGTTTCATCCTGTAATTCTCTGATCTTTGAGCCACCTTTACCTGTAAGAGAAAAAAAACATTAAGGGAATGAAGTTTATTTAAGGAATATCAAGAATCTTTACATTCTAAAACAAGGTAATACACATATTAATATACGAATGAGTAATTAGGCCAGGATATTTTTTTAATTTTGTTGTTACCGATTTTTAAATGATAAACATGATAATGTAGGGTTGTTCCAAAATTTATTGTTTGGGATGAAGGAAGGCACTTTTAATAAAATTTGATGGGTTATGGGGGATTTAAGAAAGATTGCTTGATCATTTAAATGAAATATCCAATTTAAAATGTATGCATGGTAGGGTCAAATAACTAGAGGCTCTAAAGAGTCTGTGTTGCTCACCTTGGTCTATGTGAATATTAAACAAAGGAAGCAGATGGATTCATGACAAAATTGTGTTATGGTGATGGTGATGTGTTTGTACATCTTACTTTACTAACATTCTTGCTGCTTACAATTATCTCTATCTATAATGAACTTGGCCCAGTAGTTTCAGTGGAAATATTGGTTAAAATTTACAAATTTTATGAAAATGTTAAAAATTGACTATAAAGGGCAATAACTCCTAAAGGGGTCAATTGACCATTTTGGTCAAGTTGACTTCTTTGTAAATCTTACTTTGCTGAACATTATTGCTGTTTACAGTTTATCCCTATCTATAATGACATTCAAGATAATAACCAAAAACAGCAAAATTTCCTTAGAATTTCCAATTCAGGGGCAGCAAACCAACAACTGGTTGTCCAATTCATCTGGAAATTTCAGGGCGGATAGAATTTTGACCTGATAAACAATTTTACCTCGTGTCAGATTTGCTCTAAATGCTTTGGTTTTTGAGTAATTAGCCAAAAACTGCATATTTACCATCATGTTCTATTTTTAGCTGTGGTGGTCATCTTGTTTGGTTGGCCGGGTCACCAGACACTTTTTTTAACTAGATACCTACATGATGATTGTTGCCAAGCTTGTATTGATTTAGCCCAGTAGTTTCAGAGGAGAAGATTTTTGTAAAAAATTACAAAGATTTACGAAAATGGTTAAAAATTGGCTATAAAGGGCAATAACTCCTAAAGGGGTCAACTGACCATTTTAAGTCATGTTGACTTTTTTGTTAATCTTAATTTGCTGAACATTATTGCTATTTACAGTTTATCTCTATCTATAATAATATTCAAGATAATAACCAAAAACAGCAAAATTTCCTTAAAATTACCAATTCAGGGGCAGCAACCCAACAACGGGTTGTCAGAATCATCTGAAAATTACAGGGCAGATAGATCTTGACCTGATAAACAATTTTACCCCTGTGTCAGATTTGCTCTAAATGCTTCGGTTTTTGAGTTATGAGTTATGCATTTTACCCCTATGTTCTATTTATAGCCATGGTGGCCATCTTGGTTGGTTAGCCGGGTCACGCCACACATTTTTTAAACTAGATACCCCAATGATGATTGTGGCCAAGTTTGGTTTAATTTGGCCCAGTAGTTTCAGAGGAGAAGATTTTTGTAAAAGTTAACGACGCCGGACGACAGAAGACGGACGCAAAGTGATGGGAAAAGCTCACTTGGCCCTTTGGGCCAGGTGAGCTAAAAAGTGCTACCCCCACCCCCCTTTTCCAAAGATTTTTTTTGGAACAGCCCTTAGCTGTTATAAACATAAAAGATAGATGCATGCCAATGTCATACAATTTCTGAAAAGGGGGATATGTCAACAGACAAAGACAAAATTAAATAGTCATTTCACGAACAAGAAAAAACAGATCTATGTTGCTTTTCATCAAATTTCAAGAATCATTGTCTTCTAACGATCCTCAAGCATGAAAAATTACAAATACAAAATGCAAATAAGAATTTACCAAAATAGGCCAAAAAAAATCCAAATGGATGTACTTCATATTTTTAATTTCTATGAAACAAGAACAATTTCAAATTGATTGTGAATATCTATTACTTTAACTTGGTTATTGATTGATTGTTTGCTTTACACTGCATTAGCATCTTTAACTTGATGTCTTTCACATTTGGAGTGAGTCATTAAATTCTATGATTGAGATAATATATCTAAAGGGAATTATGAAAGAAAGGGAAACAAACATATTGTTATGGGATTTAAACACAGCTTTCACTCTGCAAAATTATTTGCATAGACATTTCAAGGTTAGTTTTGATTGATTTGCCTATTTTTAGATACGTTAACATACAGATTATTAATTTTTTTTCCCAACAAAATATGTGTTCTCAGTTCTGTTTATGTTTAAAGCATTTAATTTCATAATAAAGAAATGTTTTATTTATATTTCAGAGATAATGTATTTGTGAGGGTTGGCGGGAATAAAAACGCATGAAATGTATGCTCTATTTTTATTCTGCAAATCAGATATTAGGGTTGGCAGATCCATAAACCAACAAATTAAAAAATCCTGGCGTTGTCTATTTTTACAGAATATCTTTTTTATGGTTACAAAAAAAACTATAAGAACAAAGATTGTATTGATTTTCAATTCTATTTACCAATAACTCTTCCAATCATAGATGAATCTATGCGTATAGTTGAAGAATCACTCTGTCCGCTATCATTACTTCTACCAAAACCTCCTCCGTTTGAACCACCCCCACTACCAAAACCTCCTCCGCCACTACCAAAACCTCTGTTTGAATCTTCTCTTCCTCCAAAGCCTCTGTTTGAATCTTCTCTTCGTCCAAAACCCCCACCATCATCTTGGGTCAGTTCATTGATCATTTCTTTGGCCTTTGCTACAGCATCAGGTGACCCTTCTAACTGTATTTCCTTTTGACCACTACCATCATCATCTTTACTTATCTATAAAGAATGACCACAAATCAAAAATATTTTAACTTTTTCTCAATACATAAATGGTGCCCTTTTTATCTTTTGAATAAAAAGAAAGTTTTTAAAGTTGTAGATAACTCATTACGGCAAAATTTGAAAATGTGTATTATTTATCTCCCTCATTATCATGGAAGAATCCTTTGATTTTCTATGTTTTAAAGCCTCTTTTAAGCAGCTCTTTTGTGCTATTTTGTGTGTTGGAGTGCCTGGAGAAAATCATGATCTTCGATAGGAAAACTGACAATCCTAGTCAATTAAGATTGGAGTCAAGTGCACCAACACCGAAAACTGTTAGCAACAGATGTTACAAACTATAAAACTAACATATTCAATAGCAAAAACTTGCACACTTGGTAAAACCTGAGAAACGTATGAATAAAACTGACCTTACTAAAGCACATCTTCAACATGTGTTCAATCACTGTGCAGTTTTAAAATGTTCAAAGGAAACGTTGGGCGTTGATGATGAAACAAACAAATAGCATTTAATGACAAAAAAAGAACATGCAAGTTCTACAGTTAGAAAACCAGAAAACAATATCAAACCTGTCCTAAATGTGAGGTGCATATCTCTACATTTTTAAAGAAAAACCAGCAATCAAAATCTTGAACAATTTCACATTTTATTAATTTTACCTCAATCTTCTTTTTAAAACAAAGGCTGCCATGTTGGTTTGTTGTAAACATTTAAGTGAATAATTCAGGAAAGGTTTAGCATTCTGAAGCCGGTTGTACAAACGTGTCATTAACCTAATGTGAAATAAGTCTTCATTAAGCCCTTATATGCATTAGGCTAATGAAGACTTAATGACACATTAGGCTAATGACATGTTCGTACAACCGACTGCAGGCTATTAAAGCCATTTTAAAGGAGAAGGTTCAGTAAGACCCCTTTTTGGCACCAAAATATAGCAGTTTTAGAAAATTATGAATATGTAATCGTTAAGATGTTTATTGAAAAAAGAATGCTTCTGCTACATTAATATGGACAGTTTTTGACAATGCAATGCACATATATCGAGAACAAGCATCATTAAGTTGTGCTTAGTTATTGAAATCGTCACAATTTGATCATTTTAGTTAAATTTTAGACGGTTTCCGTCTTAAATGAAAGTGGCCGCATTTGTGTTCATCCATAATATTGAAATGAAAGTGGTATTTGATGATAATACTTAATATATATAAAGGTTGAGGATGAACACGGATGCGGCCACTTTCATTTTTGACAAAAACCATCTGAAAAGTGACAATTTTTGGCATATTAGATAGATTTTTCATATTTAAGCTTGAATCGGAGCGTTTTTAATGACGTAATCGCTTGAAATCTTTCCCATAAAGTAATTGAATCAATTGATATAGACACTTAAGTGTTTAAAAAGTGTCTAAAATCTTTCGTTAAATGAACTTGAAAATTGAGGCCGAAAACAGACCGAACCGGACCTACTCCTTTAAAAAATTTCTAAAATGTATTTAAAAAGCTTATGATTTTCTGCTAACTTTCAACGTTTAAAATAAACATGCAAATAAAATACCTTCAGAGGGTGAGTGTTCTTATTAGTGTAGTCTCATCTCGTCAATGATGATTTTGGTATTTACATGTAAACTTACATTAATTTCAATATGTTAACTTACATTAGTTTCAATATGTAAACTTACATTAATTTCAATATGTAAACTTACATTGATTTCAATATGTAAACTTACATTGATTTCAGTATGTAAACTTACATTGATTTCAGTATGTAAACTTACATTGATTTCAGTATGTAAACTTACATTAATTTCAGTATGTAAACTTACATTAATTTGAATATGTAAACTTACATTGATTTCAGTATGTAAACTTACATTGATTTCAATATGTAAACTTACATTGATTTCAGTATGTAAACTTACATTGATTTCAGTATGTAAACTTACATTGATTTCAGTATGTAAACTTACATTAATTTGAATATGTAAACTTACATTGATTTCAGTATGTAAACTTACATTGATTTCAGTATGTAAACTTACATTAATTTGAATATGTAAACTTACATTGATTTCAGTATGTAAACTTACATTGATTTCAGTATGTAAACTTACATTAATTTGAATATGTAAACTTACATTGATTTCAGTATGTAAACTTACATTGATTTCAGTATGTAAACTTACATTAATTTGAATATGTAAACTTACATTGATTTCAGTATGTAAACTTACATTAATTTGAATATGTAAACTTACATTGATTTCAGTATGTAAACTTACATTAATTTCAGTATGTAAACTTACATTAATTTCAATATGTAAACTTACATTAATTTCAATATGTAAACTTACATTAATTTCAATATGTAAACTTACATTAATTTCAGTATGTAAACTTACATTGATTTCAGTATGTAAACTTACATTAATTTCAATAAGTAAACTTACATTAATTTCAATATGTAAACTTACATTAATTTCAATATGTAAACTTACATTAATTTCAATATGTAAACTTACATTAATTTCAATATGTAAACTTACATTAATTTCAGTATGTAAATTTACCTTGATTTCAGTATGTAAACTTACATTGATTTGAGCTCCAGTTTCATCCTGTAATTCTCTGATCTTTGATCCACCTTTTCCTGTTAAAGAAAAAAATAAAACTTTAATAAAATGAAGTTTATTTCAGGCTACCAAGAACTTTTACCATTAAAAACAAGGTAATATTAATATGTCAATTAGTATTAATCTACATCCTTATAAGAAAAACTAAATTATGGTTACAAATAAACCCTTTAGTATAAAGATTATATTTATTTTCATAGATATAGGAAGATGTGGTATGAATGCCAATGTCTATTTACCAATAACTCTTCCAATCTTAGATGAATCTACACGTATAGTGGAAGAATCACTTGGTCCGCTATCATTACTTCTACCAAAGCCTCCTCCGTTTGAACCACCCCCACTACCAAAACCTCCTCCTCCACTACCAAAGCCTCTGTTTGAATCTTCTCTTCCTCCAAAGCCTCTGTTTGAATCTTCTCTCCGTCCAAAACCCCCACCGTCATCTTGTGTCAACTCATTGATCATTTCTTTGGCCTTTGCTACAGCATCAGGTGACCCCTCTAACTGTATTTCCTTTTGACCACTACCATCATCATCTTTACTTATCTATAAAGAATGACCACAAATCAAAAATATTTTAACTTTTTCTCAATACATAAATGGTGCCCTTTTTATCTTTTGAATAAAAAGAAAGTTTTTAAAGTTGTAGATAACTCATTACGGCAAAATTTGAAAAATCTATAAAGAAATAAAAAAAATTAAAAATATTTAAAAAATTTCTCAATACATACATGGTGCCTTTTTTTTCTTCTTAAAGCTAAAGCACTGAAGCCAGATAACTCATTACCTCAAACTTTGAACATGTGTATTGTTTATCTCCCTCATAATCACGCCAGAATCAATTAGATGATTTTCAATGTGTTATAGCCTCTTTTAAGCAGCACCTTTTGGCTATTTTCCTGGCGGCCAGTTTATTATTGGTGTAGGAAGCTGGAGTGTCTGGAGAAAATCTTGACCTTGAAAGGAAAACTGACAATCCTACATAATCAAGATTGGATTCTAGTGCACCCACAGGAGCTGGGTTAGAACTCTCAACCTCAGTGTTGACATGGTAGTGATTAAAGTAGTAAGTACTTCAACCATTCGGCCACCGAGGACCCCATAATCATGTAGGAAACTGTTAGTTACACATGTTTCAAACCATCTTCATAGCCAAGGGTTACGATCTACTCCCGCTCTCTTCACCCTTGGCGGATTGAGATAAAATTTCGGAGACACAAGGTAAGGATTTTTATTGGTTGCAGTCAAAACTCGCTGCATCCAATCAAAATGCGCCTATAACATGATCATGTGTAAATGTAGAAAGTGTTTGTAAACAATTGCCACGTGTTTTTTGTGCAACAAGTCTTTACATCCCTAAACATACAACTATATTTAGTGAAAACTTGAATGTTTTTAATAAAAAAATAGAAGTTCCTGTGTATGTTGCATGCACAAATGCATGAATGTTGACGTATGTTTCATTTCCGGCTTTACCAAGTGTGTAGAATCTAGACGCTACTGTATTTTTACCTCCAAAGTAAAGAGTTCAAGTGCTACCATTGGTCAAGAATCATGTATTTGGAATTGGCGTGATTTTTATCTGCCAATAGATGGCGCAACATTGTTATCACAAATATTGGCTCAATCTGCCAAGGGTGAAGAGAGCGGGAGTGGATCGTAACCCTTGGCTAGGGAAGATCGTTTCAAACTAATACATGTAACTTCAATACCCATAACTTCCACACTAGTGAAAATCTGAGAACAATATTAATCAAACTGACCTTTCTAAACAGTGCACATCTTTAGCCTGTGTACAATCACTTGACAGTTTTTAAATGTTCTAAGGAAACAGTTGGGAGTAAAAGATGAAACAACCAAATAACTCTCTACAGCATTTAACGACAAAAAAAAACCTGCAAGTTCTACAGTCGTTGGACAAAAGTGATTTAGATAAAAAGACCAAAACTTAAAAACTTAACTTTGACTACTGAACCATGAAAATGTGGTCAAGGTCAGATGACACCTGTCAGCTAGACATGTACACCTTACAATCATTCCATACACCAAATATAGTAGACCTATTGCATATATGTTATAAGAATAACAGACCAAAACACAAAAACTTAACTATATCCACTGAACCATGAAAATGAGGTCAAGGTCTGATGACACCTGTCAGTTGGACATGTATACCTTACAGTGTTCCTTACAGTGTTCCATACACTGAATATACTGAAGCTATTGCTTATAGTATCTGAGATATGGACTTAACCACCAAAACTTAACCTTGTTCACTGATCCATGAAATAAGGTTGAGGTCAAGTGAAAACTGTCTGACAGGCATGAGGATCTTGCAAGGTACCCACATAACAAATATAGTTATCCTATTACTTATAATAAGAGAGAATTTAACATTACAAAAAATCCTAACTTTTTTTTCAACTAGTCACTGAACCATGAAAATGAGGTCAATGACATTGGACATGTGACTGACATAAACTTCGTAACAGAAGGCATCTGTATACAAAGTATGAAGCATCCAGGTCTTCCACCTTCTTAAATATAAAGCTTTTATGAAGTTAGCTAACACCGTTGCCGCCTCTGTAGCCACCGCCAGATCACTATCCCTATGTTGAGCTTTATGCAACAAAAGTTGCAGGCTCAACAAAAATTATGACCAAATAAACAATAAAACTTTAGACATTTCTACATCTTATGGTATCTGTTTTTGAAAAATATCAATCTTAGTTGAAATGATAGGACATTTTTGAGTGGGAACTCACTTTTGTCCATTGACTGTACAGTTAGAAAACCAGAAAACAAACATCAAATCTGTCCAAATTAAGAGTTCATATTTTCTACATTTTCAAATAATCAAAGTGATGGATATCACTCATGGAAAGATTAGAACAGAAGTTTGAATTATTTCGTATTAAGGTATGGTGGGGAAAAATGAACATTTATAAAGCGCTATTGCTGAAAATTGCATTTACAGCAGGTCTTTAGAAGGAAACTTGCTTTTCCAGTATAAGGATAAAATGAGCTCAAGTCAAATAATATGGGTCTCTAAATTTGCACAATTTTATTTAAACTGCAGTTTATATCTAATCAAAATTATGTTGCCAGTTCTGAACATGTTTCAAAAAAACAAAATAATGCAAAAATTCTTCTAGTAAATGTTACCAACTATCCTTGTAAGACATAAATTTAGACCAACAGCTAAAAGCTTTAAAGTGCCAACAAAAATAATAAAAAAAAATTGTTTTGGGGCATTTTGTAAGTTGAAACACAGGTTATATGGCATTGAATATTAAAAGTTTTAGAGTGACTTTTGATCAACTTTTAAAGTATTTTTCAACACGGGCCTTTTCAAACTTTTATTTTTCAAGGTAACCAATTAAAAAACTTATTTTATTGAAATGTGGATTCTCTCTTGATTGCAAAAATATATATTTACTTCTAATAAGAATTTAAATGACTAAAATAGACATAATGGTTGATGGGAAATAAACTAATAAACAATGGTTTGTTATAATTAAAAGTTTTAAATTTTTTAAACTGTTTCAAGCCAATTCCTTGATAAAAAAGTGAACTTATCTAAATTGTTGATTAATTACATGCAGATGATTATTGGAAATTTATCAAGTAAATTATAGGCCATACTTGAATACCTTTTATATATTCATATTTATATTCATATTTCATTTTTTTAAGATCTTGTTAATCCATTAATCATTTATCTTTCAGATATAATTTACAGAATCACTTTATGTAATGTAGATCAAAAGTAATTGGCAATAAATAAATCTATCATCCTTATAAATATCAAACATCTAATATACACATTTGTGTATTCAATTATGAGGTCAAATACTTGTGTATTAAGAATTAGATGCATATCGAAGTGTCCTGTACAATTATGTAAGACTGAGGTTGATAGGTAATGTGGTCAATTTGATTGGCCGTTTAGGAGGTGGGGCATGGTAATTAAAGGTCCACATTGTCTCTGATTGTTTAGTGATAATGACAGTTGTCAATCATACTAGTTGAATCAATACCTACTTACCTAATCAAAATGTTTTTAAAAAAGCCTGCACATCAACACACCTTAATGACATACATTCTTGAATGAACTGCTCCAATAATATACCCAGTTTTTTTCAGTTTATATGTGTATTATGTGCACATACATGAGAACCATAGGGAACTATATTTTAGTGTGAATACATTTAGTAACAGTAGCTAACCTGTCCTGTTGTTAGGGAGGGTGGTGCCTAAGTAAAGATTTAGAACAAGTTCTAATCTTTCCAAAAATCAGTTGTTAAAAGTTTGAACAATTTCATATTTTATTACTTTTATCCCAATCTTCTTTTTATAACAAAGGCTGCCATGTTGGTTTGTTGTAAGCATTTTAAGTAAATGATTCAGGTAAGGTTTAGAATTTTGCCCAAGGGCTGTTCCATTAAAACATTCATGGAACCCAGGGAAGGCAAATTAAATTTGCCACTATTGGTGGGTGCAAAATATTTTGTTTAATGGGCTTTAAATATATGCAGGACTCTAAAATTGCTTCTATGAGTGGTCACTTTGTTTGAAAGTGCCTAGGTACCATGTATGTTTAAATGGAGCAGCCCTAACCTTTTTATTGTTGAAATTTTCTAAAAGGTTTAAAAGCTGATTATTTTCTGGTAACTTTCAATGTTTCAATTAAACATGCAAATAAAATCCCTTCAGTGGGTTTCTATTTTAAGTGAAGTATAGAAGAAGAAGAAGAAGAAGAAGATGCTTTATTTCCATAATATGGGCTCACAAGGAGCATAATATAATATCATTGTAATATAATATTCTTTTACAAATATAATAAACAACACAAGTTACAAACACAAATAAGAAACAACAGTTATCACATATTAGTATATATATAAAACCTTTGTCTCAGGCACACCTCTGGAAAGTAACAAAAAAGAATACTGCGAGTAGTCTAAATATATCTAGCTGAACTGCAAGAGGCACCTAGGGACGGTGCTATATGGCATGGAGGGTGCATATTAAAATGTGTTTCGGGACATTAATGATATGGTAAGATATTGTAAGTATAAGCTCATCAATGATGATTTCAGTATTAACATGTAAGCTTACGTTGATTTCAGTATTTAAATTTACCTTGATTTCAGTATGTAAATTGACCTTGATTTCAGTATGTAAACTTACATTGATTTGAGCTCCAGTTTCATCCTGTAATTCTCTGATCTTTGATCCACCTTTTCCTGTTAAAGAAAGAAAAAAAAGAACTTTAATTAAATGAAGTTTATTTCAGGCTACCAAGAACTTTTACCATTAAAAACAAGGTAATATTAATATGTCAATTAGTATTAATCTACATCCTTATAAGAAAAACTAAATTATGGTTACAAATAAACCCTTTAGAATAAGGATTGTATTTATTTTCATAGATATAGGAAGATGTGGTATGAACGCCAATGTCTATTTACCAATAACTCTTCCAATCTTAGATGAATCTACACGTATAGTGGAAGAATCACTTGGTCCCCTATCATTACTTCTACCAAAGCCTCCTCCGTTTGAACCACCCCCACTACCAAAACCTCCTCCGTTTGAACCACCTCCACTACCAAAACCTCCTCCACCACTACCAAAACCTCTGTTTGAATCTTCTCTTCCTCCAAAGCCTCTGTTTGAATCTTCTCTCCGTCCAAAACCCCCACCGTCATCTTGTGTCAGTTCATTGATCATTTCTTTGGCCTTTGCTACAGCATCAGGTGACCCTTCTAACTGTATTTCCTTTTGACCACTACCATCATCATCTTTACTTATCTGTAAAGAATGACCACAAATCAAAAATATTTTTTTATTTTTCTCAATACATACATGGTGCCCTTTTTTTCTTTTGAATAAAAAGAGTTCTTAAAGTTAAAGCACTGAATCCAGATGACTCATTACGACAAACTTTGAACATGTGTATGGTTTATCTCCCTCATAATCATGGAAGAATCAATTAGATGATTTTCTATGTGTTAAAGGCTCTTTTAAGCAGCACTTTTTGGCTGTTTTCCTTGTGGCCAGTTTTTTATTGGTGTAGGAAGCTGGAGTGTCTGGAGAAAAACTTGACCTTTGAAAGGAAAACTGACAATCCTACATAATCAAGATTGGATTCTAGTGCACCCACAGGAGCTGGGTTAGAACTCTCAACCTCAGTGTTGACATGGTAGTGATTAAAGTAGTAAGTACTTCAACCATTCGGCCACTGAGGACCCCATAATCATGTAGGAAACTGTTAGTTACACATGTTTCAAACTTATACATGTAAATTCAATACCCAAAACTTCCACACTAACTAAATAAACCTGAGAACAATATTAATCAAACTGACCTTTCTAAACAGTGCACATCTTTAGCCTGTGTACAATCACTTGACAGTTTTTAAATGTTCTAAGGAAACAGTTGGGAGTTGAAGATGAAACAACAAAATAACTCTCTACAGCATTTAACGACAAAAAAAACCTGCAAGTTCTACAGTAGTTGGACATAAGTGATTTGCATCTTAAAAAATGTCTAATCATTTCAACTAATATCAATATTTTACAAAAAAATATTACCAATTAACTACATGCCTGATTTATATCAAATAAATACTATAAGATGAAGAAATGTTTAAAGTTTTATTGTATATTTGGCCATGATATTATTCATGCTCATTTTGATTTCTGACGAGGCGAACACAAAGAAAAATATTTTTTGAAAGTTTGCTATATATTTTAACCAAATGAAAATCTCAAAAATTTGCATTTTGTGTTTATCCCATCAAAAATTTTAAAACCGAAATGCAACCTCTTAAACAAGAGTGCACACGTTGAAATGTCTCGCCTTCTTTACTAATCATTGATATTATGTTGATAGTCCTAAATATAAAGCTTTATTACAAATGTCACATAAACTCAACATTGATCAATGAACCATAAAAATGAGGTCAAGGTCAGATGAAGCATGCCAGGCAGACGTGTACAGCTAACAATTCTTCCCTTCAACAAATACAGTTGACCTATTGCTTAAAAATTAAGAAAAACAGACCAAAACACAAGTACTTAACACTTAGCAATGAACCTTGAAAATGAAGTCAAGGTCAAATAAAACTTGCACGACTGACATATAGATCATAAAATATTTCCATACACTAAATATAGTTGATCTACTGCATATAGTATTCGAAATAGACCAAAACTTGAAAACTAAACTTTGACCACTGAACCATGAAAATGAGGTCAAGGTCAGATGACACCTGTCAGCTAGACATGTACACCTTACAATCATTCCATTCACCAAATATAGTAGACCTATTGCATATATGGTATAAGAATAACAGACCAAAACACAAAAACTTAACTATATCCACTGAACCATGAAAATGAGTTCAAGGTCAAATGACACCTGCCAGTTGGACATGTACACCTTACAGTGCTTCCAGACCTATTGCTTATAGTATCTGAGATATGGACTTGACCACCAAAACTTAACCTTGTTCACTGATCCATGAAATAAGGTTGAGGTCAAGTGAAAACTGTCTAACAGGCATGAGGACCTTGCAAGGTACGCACATACCAAATATAGTTATCCTTATTCTTATAATAAGAGAGTATTTGACATTACAAAAAATCCTAACTTTTTTTTCAAGCAGTCACTGAACCATGTAAATGAGGTCAAGGACATTGGACATGTGACTGACAGTAACTTCGTAACAGGAGGCATCTGTATACCTATATACATCTAGGTACCATGTATGTTTTAATGGAGCAGCCCTAAAATGTTTTATTGTTGAAATTTTCTAAAAGGATTAAAAGCTGATTATTTTCTAGTAACTTTCAATGTTTCAATTACACATGCAAATAAAATACCTTCAGTGGGTCAGTGTTTCTATTTAAAGTGAAGTCTAAACTCGTCAATGATGATTTCAGTATTAACATGTAAGCTTACCATTGATTTCAGTATTAACATGTAAACTTACATTGATTTCAGTATGTAAATTTACCTTGATTTCAGTCTGTAAACTTACATTGATTTGAGCTCCAGTTTCATCCTGCAATTCCCTGATCTTTGATCCACCTTTTCCTGTTAAACAGAAATAGAACTTTAAGGGAATGAGGTTTATTTAAGCCTACCAAGAATTTTTCATTCAAAAAGAAGGAAATATTAATTGTCAACGAGTATTTATCTACTTTTCAAGAAAAAATAAATTATGGTTACGAATATCAATTGTATTTATTTTCATAGATATAGGAAGATGTGGTATGAATGCCAATGTATATTTACCAATAACTCTTCCAATCTTAGATGAATCTACACGTATTGTGGAAGAATCACTTTGTCCACTATCATTACTTCTACCAAAACCTCCTCCGTTTGAACCACCTCCACTACCAAAACCTCCTCCGCCACTACCAAAACCTCTGTTTGAATCTTCTCTTCCTCCAAAGCCTCTGTTAGAATCTTCTCTCCGACCAAATCCCCCACCGTCATCTTGTGTCAACTCATTGATCATTTCTTTGGCCTTAGCTACAGCATCAGGTGACCCCTCTAACTGTATTTCCTTTTGACCACTACCATCATCATCTTTACTTATCTATAATGTAAGACCATTGATCAAAATCTTTTGCCTTTTTTTTTTTAATAAAAAAAACTTTTACAGCTTTAGCACTGAAGCCAGATAAATCATTATGGCCAATTTGAACATGTGTAAGTTTAACCCCTCTTTGTACTCACCAAAAAAACAAGGATGCAATTTGTAAATTATGATGGAAGAAAACTATAAGTTACACATGTTTCATACTAGGTACCTTCTGTAACATTCAATGACAAAGAGTTCCACACTTGGGGAAACTTGAGAAAGCAGTTAATTAAACTGACCAATCTAAACAGTCGGTGCAATGTTTTAAAAACTGTTTAGGTTGAAGTTGAAACAAACCATACATTCTTTACTGCATAAATGGCAATAAAGACTTGTTAGTTCTGAAACCAGAAAGAAAATATCAAATTAGTCAAAACTAGATGTGTCAAATCAACACGAATGGCCCCGTCTCAAAAAGATGAAAAATCTGCAATTGCTATAACACATGTGGACACAAACATGATGGAAGTGTCAGATATCATAAATCAGCTCAAAAAAGTGTGTATAACTGTGATTTTGAACAATTTGAAAGTTGTAAACCCTTTAATTTTAGCAAAAATTAGCAGAGTGAAATGAATTTTAAACTTGATCTGTAACTCATCACAAGTAACTCACAAACCAAAAATCACCCCAATATCTGAAAGCATTTAAAAAAAAAAGTCTGTTTAACTGTGATTTTCAACAATTTATTAAAGTCCATAGCCCTTAATTTCAGCAAAAATTAGCCAAGCAAAACGAAACTTAAACTTGATCTGTAACTCATAATGGTTAACTCACATACCAAAAATCAGCCCAATATCTGAAGGCGTTTAGAAAAAAACAGCGGATAACTGTTATTTTCAACAATTAATCAAAGTCTAGAGCCTGTAATTTCAGCAAAAATTTGCAGCTTCGTTGCGGGGCTATAAAAAGAACTTGCATATCTTCTGCATTTGTAAATTAAAATCGGTCATTTAAAACAGCTTGGAGAATTTCACATTTTTAAAATTTTATCCCAATCTTCTATGTATGATTAAGGCTGCCATGTTGGATTGTTGGTAGGACAAAAACACAAATATTTAAGTAAATGATTCATGTTAGGTTGATCATTCTGGCCAAGTTGTTTCACAGTCCAGTTTTCTATAATATCAATAAGCTGATAGTTTTCTACTTACTTTCAACATGTTAAAAATAAAATGCCAATAAAATACCTTCAGTGGGTCAGTCTTTATTTTAAGTGTAGTCTCAGCTGGTCAATGATGATTTCAGAATTAACATGTAAACTTACATTGATTGTAGCTCCAGTTTCATCCTGTAATTCTCTGATCTTTGAGCCACCTTTACCTGTAAGAGAAAAAAGATGAACTTCAATGGAATAACGTTTATTTCAGGCTACCAAGAATATTTTCATTCCAAAACAAGGTTCTATTAACCCTTAGACTGCTGCATTCATTTCTATTGTACTTTTGTGTATTGCTGAATAAAATTTTAATCACTGATGAAATAAACATGTTCACTTACCATTGCTGTATCTTTGTAAATATTGAATATTCATCAATAAAAGTCACATAAAAAAGTATTGTTGGATTCTGTATTTTTTATTTATTTTATTTTTGTGCGAGTCTCTGGTAATTTTTACCTGCAATGACCTGTACAGGTGCAAATAGAGATAAACAAAGGTAAACTTATTTTTTTCATTTTTCATTAACAAATCCATCAATGTTAAAGTATCCATGACTTCAGAATTAAACCAATATTATAGCTTAAAATCTCTTTAAAGGACTAGTTCCATTGTGATTATAAAAAAAAAAATTCTTCTCAGACCAAAGGCCTTTTTTATGCAAATATTTTCCGGTATTTTACTCTGACTTTCCCTGCGCCGAATTGTACTTCCATGAACAAATATATTTATACGACAAGTTCATAGTTATAAATTTCATCAATAAATAATCTTGACAATCTTTGCATCAGTCAATATTGATTCACATTTGAAAGGTGAAATGATAAACATCGCAAATCCTGTTTCATGTCATCCATAATTTTGGAACAAGGTCTGGGAATCCCTGTGGTTCTCGCTTTAAAAAACTTCTGTATGCAGTTTTGATAGAATGTTTCTACTTCCATCTATTATATCTTCTGTTCTCGTCCAAATCCTTTTAGTCGGCCGTTGCTGTTATATCGTTATCATTGAAATACTTCTGAACGTGTTGGCCATTTCTCAAAATAAAATCCGCCATTTTGTCACTTTTTTCATCAAAAATTTTCACTTTCTGTTTAATCGCTTATACCTGATTTAAAGACAAGACACTCGAAAGAACGCAGATTTTTAACCAATCAGAATCCATACAAGTCGAAACTGACGCAATCTTATGAATATTGACACCGCCCATTCCATGGTAACTGTGTAAACAAACGAGTTACGGAAAATTACTATAGTCGGGCATAGCAGTAGCAGACTGCTTTATTGTAACGACAATGGTCTTGCGTAGCAGTCTAAGGGTTAATATATCAATAAGTATTTATCTACTTATAAAGAAAAGAAAATTATGGTTACAAATAAAACCATTAGAATAAGGATTGTTTTTATTTTCATAGATATAAGAAGATGTGGTATGAATGCCAATGTCTATTTACCAATAACTCTTCCAATCTTAGATGAATCTACACGTAAAGTGGAAGAATCACTTTGTCCGCTATCATTACTTCTACCAAAACCTCTATTTGAATTGTCTCTTCCTCCAAAGCCTCTGTTTGAATCTTCTCTCCGTCCAAAACCCCCACCATCATCTTGTGTCAGTTCACTGATCATTTCTTTGGCCTTTGCTACAGCATCAGGTGACCCCTCTAACTGTATTTCCTTTTGACCACTACCATCATCTTCTTTGCTTATCTACAATGAAAGACCACGGATCAAAAATATTTTACTTTTCCCTCTTGATACAAAATTACTCCATTATTATTTTTTTTACTGTGCCTATCCAATAAGCTTTGTGGTAGTAAATTACCTATTGCCTGACCAGTTTAAAAAATTGTCAATACAATTTGTCCATTTAAACTGTACAACAGGTATTGTGAGAGCTATTATCAACAGGTGGTCATTTAACTACCTGTAGATTTACCTGGTTTGTTTTTGACACAGCTAATTTAAATGAATGATACATGTAGCTAGCTTGCTTTCCTCATGTCAGACTATTCTATTTAGGTATGGGACATTTTACATTTAACATGTTTAATACACAATTTGTTCTTTCTTATAAAGATATTCATTGTAAATTTATTTATTTTGCTTACAATCACAAATAAATCATTGCTGGTAAATCCCATTTTCATAATGAAGAATAAAGCACTGAAATTTCTATTCACTAAGCCATTTGTATATTTTTTTGATATATTGAAAATAGATTTTTAACAGTAATTCCAATTGAAGTAGATCCTGAATATTGAATGGAACTTAGCATCACTATTATTCCATTTCAGGAATAGTAATATAACATGAAAATATATCCCATTAGAAAACACCAAGCCACACATAATGCATCTTGTAGAATTATTCATAATTAGATGGGCTATCCAAAAAAAATCCATTTCACAAACACTTTAACTCCATATTAGGAATCAGAAACTTAGAATACATCCCACATTAAAATCACCATGAAGCAAACATATAACTACTTTTTTTATAAACTAAATCCACTGATTGAAATTTCCATCTTGACTATTTAGAGACACAAAAAGAAATGGCTTAAAATGTCCCATATCTAAATAGAATAGTCTATTCGGGACATTGGTCATGATACATTGGGAAAGCAAGCTAGCTATCAGTCATTTAAATTTTACCTTTTAGGAATAGTGAAGATTTTTTTACTGGGTAGTTAAATGACCACCTGTTGATGAGCTCTCACAATACCTATTGTACAATTTAAATCCACAAATTGTGTTGACAATTTTTTATACTGGTCAGGCAATAGGTATTTAAATACCTCAAAGGTGGTTGGATAATGACAGTAATAAAAAAAGATTTTTTTAAGACATAGCACTTTAAATAGCCAGAAAACTCATAATGGCAAGATTTGTACATGTGTAAGGTTGACCTCTCTCATAATCATGGAAGGAAACTGCATACTAAGGCTTTTCTATCTCAGGAATCGATTACCTTAGCTGTATTTGGTAAAACTTATAGGAATTTTGGTGCTCTGACAATGCTCTTCAACTTTGTACTTTATTTGGCCTTTATAACTTTTTTGCATTTGATTGTCACTGTTGAGCCTTTTGTAGACGAATTGCTTAAATACAAAATTTAATCCTGGTATCTAATCTATGATGAGTTTATTTTGTTACAGATGTATCAAACGACAAAAAAATAATCAAACTGACCTTACTAAAGCACATCTTCAACATGTGTTCAATCACTATGCAAAGTGTTGAAAATTTGAAAGGACACAGTAAGAAGTTGAAGATGAAAAAACCAAATAACTCTCTACAGTATCTAATGTTAGGTCAGTGTTTATATTTTAAATGTAGTCTCAGCTTGCCAATGATGATTTCAGTATTAACATGTAAACTTACATTTATTTCAGTATGTAAACTTACATTAATTGTAGCTCCAGTTTCATCCTGTAATTCTCTGATCTTTGATCCACCTTTACCTGTAAGAGAAAAAAGATTTACCTTCAAGGAAAAGAAGTTTATTTAAGGAAATTAAGGCTTCCAACAACTTTTACAATTGAAATTTGATTAAAGAAAACATTCCTTTAGAATTCTATTTACCAATAACTCTTCCAATCTTTGATGAATCTACACGTAAAGTAGAAGAATCACCCTGTCCATTTTGATCTTCATTTTGGCCAAATGACCTCTGTCCACTATCATTACTACTACCAAAACCTCTGTTTGAATTATCTCCTCTACCAAAGCCATTCCCGCCTCCTCTACCACTGAAAGAGTTTGTATTTGTGTCTTTATTTCTCCAATTGTTGTCTTGATCAGCATTGGAAGAAAATCCTCTTCCTCTAGACTTTCCCATCCAAGTAGTGTCAGTATTCATTCTGGGCTGTAAAAACGAAAAAAAAGATTTTTTTTACATGTTTACATGTGATAACATCTTGTTATTCTAAAATCATGATAATATTTGTTCTTATCCTTTTATTTCTTTTATTTAATTCATCTAAATAAATATCCATGTAGAAAATTAATTTTTAAAAAATATGGTCACAAAGAAAGCTGTTGTTAGGCAATGTTAGACATGTGAAAATGACATAACAGTTTTTTCTTTAAAATGCATATTAATGAAAAATATTAATATATTAGAAACAATGCATTTAACATATTAAATCTTTTATCCTTTTCATGATATTAAAAAAAAAGTTTTTGTTTGTATTTAAAACTTATAAACAATATAAGTAAGTAACATACAATGTATAACTGAATAATTAAACATGATAAAGCTATTCCAGAAATAAATAAATTAGGTTCAGGACAGGTCACATTTTGCACATTAATTTCTGCTGATTTAGCAAATACTGTGAAAGTACTTCAATTTGCAATGATTTGTGGGTCATGTGGGTATTAAATTTCTGGATTTTCAAAATTTTCTTAGAATTATAGTTCACATTTCATTGGGAATTTGAAATTCATGGTTGAAACCAATAACGAAAATCCATGGTACCCCTGTACCACGAACAAAAGTAGTTTCACAGTAAAACACATCCTACTAGAATATCATTAAACAGCATTTCATTTCAGTGCCTCCTGACCCCCTGTGTATGTATTTCTGAAATAACCATCTGAGAACAAAGCATTAAGTAACTTGAAAAGTTGTCAACAAAAAATTGTGTTATTGTACAAGGTTAATATATATATGTATTTTTTTTACAAGATATTGAGGATTAAAATCATGCAATTAATTTTCTCATACTTCAAAAGCTAAACTTGCTCTTTTTCATGTCTCCATTTATTTTGATTTTCTTGGTAAACATTTGAAACCCCTAAATGAACATTGCAATTCTATCCATATCCAGGAGTCAAATATTAAATGTTTGACTCCTGGAAATGTAATGTGGTTTTGTGATTCAACCTTGTACAATAAAAATTAACATACAAATGAGAATGAACAATTCTTAAACAACATAGTTATATTCAAGGTCATTCAAAATTGCCACAACAATGATCATGATGATGCTTATTTGAATTGAAAATTAGACATCTGATTCTTTAATCTTTAACAACTTGACTGTCAATGAGGTTAGAAGAAAAACTGATATTAAAACAAATGTAGATATGATGCATTGTGTGGTACACACATTTTGAATTAACCTTGATGGAATGAATTTCTACCTGGTCTGCCAACACAATACTTCAAAGATAACAAATGTTTGGCTTTTTAAAAACAGTCAGTTTTGGGGAATGGTGAAAAAAGTACATTTTTTGTATTTGAAAAATGAAACCTCAAATTTCTCTCTTCAATATCTGATACTTAAAAAAGTATAAGCCTCAATCATCTTTTTCACTTTGAATGAATTTTAAATCTGATATGATAATCCTGTCTATTGGATTATAAATAGTGGACATAGAAAAATTGGACATAGAAAATTAGGTTATCTATAAATTGACTTTCAAACACTCCATGAAACAAACAAAAAAGAAATAATCCTAAATTTTAATATTTCTTTCATTTTGATTCAAAATAATCCAAGTGAAATAACAAGATCATTTATCATGTTTATAGACAATCTGTATCTTAAGCAAACTTTTTAAAAAGTTTGTGAATACAAATACATTTTACTCATAAACAAATTTACAAATCTTATCATTTCATCTATTGTATAATCTTCCATTGGCTATCATAAAAATAGCAGAAACATTTGTTTAACATTATATGCAAATGTGAGAGAGGAATGCATTTGTCAGATTGTTCATTTGATTCAAAGTTGGATAACATTATGTGTTTTAACTAATGATCATAACTGATTTATAAAAGATGCTACATAATTACTGTATATATATATTTTCACATAAAAGTACATGTATTGAAGATTTTTTTTAAATTTTTTTTAAACATGATTAAGGAATATTACATTGTTTTAATGTAGAGTAATTTAAGTTTAATGTAACAATTTTGTTTGAAACTACCTGGTAGCAAGAAATGTATGGGGAATGTATGGGGAAATGTATGTCTATTAGATGTTAATGCCATGTGAACCAGTACATGAATGATATCGTCTGCTACTGATCAGTAAAGTAAGAATTTGTACCAACATGCCATTAAGTAGAAACTACTTGAAAAAATGCACTATCTAGCCGTCTCATTGCATAAGACACTGTTTATTCCCTTTAATCAACACCAACAGAGACTTATCTCTAGGCAATTTAAGTCACATTATGAGAGGATCAGTAAGCAGGTATTAAAGTCAATATACCTACAAATCTAGAAAGTGTGATAAATTAAGGAAAACTCAGAAGTAACATTTAGGGATACACTTTGGAGTTAAGTAATTATTAGTTGGGAGTATAGTTTGATGATTACAAGTGCATACTGTGTTTGATTTTTGTTCCCTTGAAAAAGATGAAGATGATGGTCTCCATTCTTGTCTAGCCACAGGAGGTTGTGGCATAGATTTGGGAGGCAAACCAGCTATTTCGTCATCCCAGTTCTCCTCTTCGTACATTGTTAAATAAACAAATGAACATAAACTTTGAAAAAAACAAAAAAATCAACACATTTTCATTCAAACATCGTTCTTTACGTATCAAAGTGTATCAAAGCAAAAGTAGTTTTGAAATTTCCCACATGGAAACAAGCAGAGTTACAAAATATTTTTTAAGCGTATAATTTTTTAATACATCCATGTATAGATTATATAGAAAAAAATAATATCAATCAAATTTAAAGGTGATGTACTAATAATTTTGATAACATATTGGCGATATTATTTACGAAACTACGAAAAGACTGGTTTAAAATAAATTATAACGATGAGCAAGGACAATCATTAAATTAAGAACCAGTATAATTCAAAAATGGTGGACACTGAGAACCTAGTCTGGGGTGTAGATTTGGAAGTTAATTTATTACATGCCATGAGAGGACACAAACCAGTTGGTAATAATTTTGACTGTACAAAAATCGATTTAGATTTAATACGCTACAGCAACGAGCGTAACAAGCACCAAATATAGTAAAAATCGCTGATTTTGAAAACTGAGATAACTTATCTCCCCTTACATGTATATAAGTAATAGGTTATTAGGGGCATTATGTTTTCTGGTCTGTGGGTCTGTTCGTTCGTCCCGCTTCAGGTCAAAACTTTTAGTCAAGGTAGTTTTTGATGAACTTGAAGTCCAATCAACTTATAATTTAGTACACATGTTCCCTATCATGGCCTAGGCTATGATATAATGCCAAATTAGGGTTTTAACTCCAGTTTAACAGTCCACTGAACGAAAACAACAAATTACTTTTTTTTTTATTGATTTTACTCCCGTAATTGGGTACTTCATCCCCATATTAAGACGTCAACATTTTATATGGATCATTCTGTATTCTGTATTCTGTAGGTGTCGCTATTGACACTGGATTGTCTCCCTTGTAATTTTTGAAATCTCGCGTGTATATATAAATCACTCTGGTAAACCACTCACTTGTACTTTAAAATATATAATTTTAGGTGGCAACTGCGCTTAACATCATTTGACAAAATTTAAAAATATATACATTTATTAGTTAAGGGAAAAAATTTATTTAAAAATAAAAAAAAAAAAAATTATTTCATTAATCAAAACGGCGCGACTCGCAAATAAAGTCACCCAACAAACGCATTAGTATTTCATTAGAGACGGATACACTGTCGTTTTTTTCCATTGACAATAAAAGTTCCAAATCAATATGCAACGATCCTGTGTTAAAGTACAAAAAATGTATATCTCATGTATAAGTTTTTGTCTTGCCTCTTCATAGTTTTCACAAAATAATAAATAATGTTCCACAGTTTCTAATTGACCACAATCACACTTGGGGTCAATATTTTGATTGATTTTGTTTAGGTAATTTTTTAAATAATATCCGGATCTTAAATTTCTAATAATTTTTGCTGTTTTATGATCTGGATAATCAAATGTTGATTTATTGCTGACAGTCTGATGAAAATTGTAATAAAATCTTCCTGTATCACTGTTATCCCATCTGTATTGCCACTTTTTATTTACTAAAATTCTTGCTGCTGTTTTAATATCTTGTTTAGTTACTGTGATATGAGCTTCTTTTGGAATTTGATTTGCTTCTTTGGCTGCCTCTTTAGCTAGTTTATCAGCTATTTCATTTCCTCTAACATCTGCATGTCCTGGGGTCCAATCAAAATTAATTTTTATACCATGATGTTTTTGTATTGATTTAATAAGTGAGATAATTTCATGTGAAGTGGATCTGTGATTTACGATTTTCCAATTTAAAGTTAAAATTCCTATGGCTGACTGACTGTCCGAAAATATTTTTACTTCTTCTATAATTGTTTTATTTTCAATTCTGCTAACATAATCTAATACCAATTTTATTGCAACAAGCTCTGCCAAAAGAATTGAACCCCTTTTTGAAACGGGTTGTTTCAGTTCAATTTCTTTATTTTGGAAAATTACAATTGCACCTGCTCCACAAGGTCCTGGGTTGGATTGGCAAGAACCGTCTGTAAAAGCAACAACTGTTGATGGAGATACTGTGTTAAGTTTGTTTACTATTAAATTTTTTCCTGAGATTTCTTGTTCTTTTGTTCTATTTTTTGAGGAACCAAGAGTACGCCAATATTCTGGTGGAGATTTTGAAGCTTGTAAACCTTGAAATTGATATTCTGGCTCTATGTCATCAATACTAATATTTGTTTCTTCTCTCATGTTTTCTGCTTGTTGCAACATTAATCCTAAAGGTGATATGAACTTGTTCACTGTTTTTTTGTTTTTCCATTTATCTATTTTGTTTCTGATAGGGATTTTGGTTGAATATGAATTTAGTTGTGCAATATCTCTAATAGCCATTTCTTCTCTTTTAAGATCTAATGGCAATACTCCTGCCATAACTTGTAATACTTCCAAACTGGCTGTTGCAGAAACTCCAAGACAAATAGATAAACCCTTTCTTTGGATGGTATTTAATTTTTTTAAGTGTTCTTCTTTTCCTGTTTGCCAAATACAGCTTGCGTAGAGAAAAATTGAACCTATAATACTGTTGTAGACTTGAATGAGAAATTTTGTTTTTATGTTACCAATTCCTTTTATTTCTCTTAAAATTCCTAGTGATTTTCCAGCTTTTTTTTCTATGATGTTGATATGTTCACTAAAGGTAAGTTTTTCATCCAATGTAACTCCTAATAATTTGGGATTAGGGTTGTATTTAACTGGTTGGTTTCCTAACACAAGGTGTACTGTTCCTGGATGCTTTTTATTTCTTGAAAAAATGCAGTATTCTGTTTTATTTGCATTAATATTTATTCTCCATTTTTTGCTCCAATTCATGATTGTGTTTAATTCGTCTTGAGTTTTTAATCTTATTTCCTCTAGATTGTTACCAGTATTCCAAAAGGTACTGTCATCGGCAAATTTGCATTTTCCAGCCTTTACTTTTTCAAAAAGGTCAATTACAAAGATATTAAAAAGTATTGGTGAAATAACTGACCCTTGTGGGAGACCAGTTTCAGTCCTACACCATTGTCCTTCATGTTTGTTTACTATGCATCTGGAGTACCTTTCATCTAGAAATGCCTGTATCCATTTCCAGGTTTTGCCTTTAATCCCATATTGGTGTAGTTTCACCAATAGACCCTCCCTCCAGACACTGTCATAAGCCTTTTCAAAATCAATGAGAACTGCTAACGTAAAATTATCTAAATTAAATCCATCCATTATAGACTGTGTTAAATTTAATAGTGCATTAGTTGTAGATCTAAAATGTCTGAAACCTTCCTGTTCAATATCTAAAATATTTTCAGATTCCACATAACATTCAACTCTGGTAGTGATTATTCGTTCCATGGTTTTTCCCAAAACACTTGTTAAACTAATTGGTCTGTATGAAGATGGATGATTATAATTAGATTTGCCTGCTTTTTTTAAAAATTTTACATTTGCCCTTTTCCATTGAATTGGTATTCTTCCTTCTGTTAATGATTTGTTGAAGATGTATAATAAGGTTGATATGAGTGAATCTCCTGCATTAATAATTAGTTCTGTTCATTTGTGATACATTTTTAGTCTTTAGAAGTGTCAACTTGACACTATCATCTCTCTGTATTTTCAATCACTCTGGTAATTTCATGTCACTATTGTCATGATACAGAATAATAGGTTATAGCAGTACCAAAATTAAATAAATAATGTCTAGTCCAAATAGTGTAAAAATCAGTGATCTCCAAGACCTGTTTTATCATGGTGCACCTTCTTTGTTAAATTATTCCAGCCCCATGATATTCTGACACCTTGTCATGTGTTGAGGCTTGTCCCTATTTCAGTATTTGAAAATATGTCCCTGCTCGACCTGAGAATCTGTCCGGCTTGAACTTTTGACATCATAAAACAATCACTTTTCCATTGTGGTGTCAGATATTTGAAAATATGAGGCAGGCATAACCTGTGAATGGGGACGAAGTCTGTTTTTTTTTAAATTTTTTTAAATTTAAACATGTTGATAAAAATGATAAAAGCGGTCTCACTAATTAGCGACAACAAGCTTCAACAAGCGACAAGAAGCGACAACAAGAATTATTTTAGCAACAAGAAACTATTTAGCGACAAGAAAACATATTTTTTTTAATTAAAATCAATTATTGCAATAAATATTGAAAGAATATGCAAAACAAAATAATTTTAGCGACAAGAAAGTTAAAATTGATAGAAAAAAATGAAACATTATTTACATAATATTTTATCACTCTATTATGTATAACATTCATTTATTCATACTTTGACTTTGATACATATTCTTCATATTTAAAAATATAAAAAAAAGAAGCTCAATCTCTTTCTTCTTCACAAATGTTTAATTTCTTCACTACCAATATACTAATATAAACTTCACAATCACTTTCTTCCTCACAAATGTTTCATTTCTTCGTCTATCTATATAATAAAACATTTTAATTGGACATATCTGCTCGTATATTAAAAAAAACCAAAAAATCATTACATACAAATTTCTTTATCTAATAAAAAAAATGTTTTCTTGTCGCCAAATAGTCTTGTTGTCGCTAAAATAATTCTTGTTGTTGCTTCTTGTCGCTTGTTGACGCTTGTTGTCACTTCTTGACGCTTGTTGTTGCTAATTAGTGAGACCCGATAAAAGAAACGGAAATACCGTAATGTTTCCAAAATTGGTTTTGTTGTAAGAGGTTTAGTTGTGACGTTATTTTAGTTATGACGTCATCTTCACTAGGATGAAATTTGAAAAAAAAGGCAGGACAGGATTTTGAGTTAAAAAAAAAAGGCAGGATGAGAAAAAAAAAATTTGTTTGAGACTTGGCAAAAAAAAGGCAGGATGATAATTGTAAAAAAGTCAGGATAAGCTAAGATAAAAAAAAAAAAAAAGGCAGGACTGAATAGACTGAAAAATAAAAAGTCAGGACAGAGATTACAACTAAAAAAAAGGCAGGACACAATTTTTCATCCTAGCCCCCCATAACAATCAAATGGTAGCTCCCTTATAAGGTAAATTCCCATAATATTTTCCTCAAATCCCGAGCCTAAATGATACCGGATAACATTTGTGTGATGATGCATACCGGAAAAGGAAGTAGATCTAAAAAAAAGGTTAACGATTTTGAGTTCATTAGTAGAATGAAAAATTTGGGAAAGTCCTTATTTTTTTTATTATTTTTTTTATTGATTTTACTCCCGTAATTGGGTACTTCATCCCCATATTAAGACGTCAACATTTTATATGGATCATTTGTGATACCTTTTTAGTCTTTAGAAGTGTCAACTTGACACTATAATCTCTCTGTATTTTCAATCACTCTGGTAATTTCATGTCACTATTGTATATAACTCATTAGTACATTTGTATTATGTTCAGTTATGGCAGACAAATACTGACATAGCGGTAAGGTGTATGATCCCCGCCATTGTAAAATTATCTTAAGTCTAATATGTCAATGGTCCCCTATAATATCTTTTAACAAGAATGTGTCCCAAGTACATAGATGCCCCACTGGCACAATTGTTTTGGTAATAGATCCGTGTTTTACGTTCTCGGATACTAACAATTAATAACAATATTTTTGTATCTATTCTGTATTTCCAAAACTACATCTATACATTTATACTACAAATCTACAACTCCCAGGTTTGGCTACACATGCTGTTCTTATCTATATTCATGAATATGCATTAGCTATGTAGGCGTGTCAAGATCGTATCATACGCGATAATGACCAGCCAGTACACACTGTAATGATGTCATTAACCAGTATTAAAAAGATAAACATAACATCCCCCGCCCACAAATTAGAAATTTCTAAAAATTTCTTACTGGTAAATGAAATCTATTTATATAAAAATTATGAATAATAATAAAAAAAATAAAGACAAACCTAAAACAATATCGGATTGAACCAGGTTTTATAGCTAGCTTAACCTCTCACTTTTAGGACAGTCACCCTCTAAGCTATGTGTTATTTTTTATATGAGGCAGGCATTACCTGTGAATGGGGGACGAAGTCTGTATGAATTCTTTCTTTTAATTCAAACATGTTAAAAAAAGAAACAGAAATACATGTACTGTAACGTTTCTGATTTTGGTTCTGTTGTTAGGGATTTTAGTTATGACGTTGATTACGATATGACGTCATATTCAATGTAAACCAAAGAATCACTTCAGGTAATGTTTTTTTCATTAAATGAATTGGTTTTGAGTTTTTTCCTTATATTTTAATAGACTGACAAATATGTATTTCATTCAAAGTCTCATGCAAAGAAGACCTGAAAAGGAAGTCGATTTCTGCACAGATGTAGGGATTTAAAAAGTCTGAAAAAGAAAAAGTAAATGATTTTGTATTATGTTCAATTCAGTCATAGACAAGGTGATTATTTTAATCAGTAAAATGTGCTTACTACATGTACTAAATTATATACAATTACTGTGCCGACCAGTAATTTGAAATTTTCTTGAAATTGGTATGAAATTAATTGAAAGAATTTTTTTTAAATGACCTTACTTCATCATGTTCAAGAAAGCAAAATTAACAACAATGTGTTTTGTATACCAACAAGAGAGTTGATTGATATTCTAATATTATGACAAATATTCTTTTTTTAGGGGTAAATAGATACTTTCAGTTAGCTCTTATACATGAAAAACTGAACAACATCAGCCAGAAAAAAATAACAGCTGGACAGATATGGAAACATCTTGGTGTTATGTATGATCTACATGCTTTGGTAAATACTCTTATTCTATTATTTATCTACATGCTTTTATTCTATTATTTATCTACAATGCTCTTATTCTATTATTTATCTACAAAGACTAACATGACTAAGTACTCTAGAAAATGGAAACAAAGATTCATGACAAATATACCTTTCACAAAAAGATAGATTTATAATTTGCCCTCTTTACATGTTTGTGATCATTTTTGCAAATGCTTTATCTAATATGTGTGGGAGAGGAACCATTATTTTTTATCAATTCAAGCTTAAAAAAATTTGATCAGCTCTCATCTTTTTCCTTATTGTTATCACAGAAATGCACCAAAATTAGTACCCCTAAATAAATAATAAATTTTCAGTAATTAATGTAAATACATGTACTTGAAACTTATTTAAACCATGTTAACATTCAGGTATTATGAGTAGACATTATCAGTTAAGCAGGTAGGTCATTACAACATGTTCACTATTGTCTTTTGCTAGGGGTAAAAATTATCGCAAGTTATAGTGTAAATATAAATACAATAACCTAAAAGATATTTTTTTTTCCAGAATGAATCTGAAATATTGCCCTTTCCTAACAAAGAAACTGACTTCTCCTTACCTGAAGATGACTACAAAGAATTCTTACATAAAGCTTTCCCTAGAAGTCCGACGAAAAATGATGACAATAAAACTGAACAGAAGACAGAAAAAGAAACACACAGTAATAGCTGTATGTATATATTCTTGTAGAATGTTAAGTTGAGGAGGAAATTTTGATGTGATGTAAACACGTATATTCCTATGAACCAATATAGCAGGATACAATGTTATCCTAAACTCCTATTGTCATAGATTATTACAAATTTAAGTACACAATTATTATACAGCTGAAATAAAGAAAGCTTAAAGGCTATTTATTACTTGACATACAGTGTAACCACTGTGACATTTGTCAGGCCTACAAAATTTGTCTAGAAGAAAGTCACAGTAAACCTATATTAATACGGCCGTCACAATAAATGATAGTTGTGTTTATATATAATAAAGAGTTTTTTTAAACATCTGTAAATTTGTCAAATCTTCATGAAATGTTTTGAAACTGAAGGTTTTTTTGTTTCATCAAATTGATTTGATTTTTGATTTTTGGTGTTTTAACGCCACCTTTAAACACCATGTTTAGGCTGTTTTGTGTTGGCCATGTTTAATTGTTGGATTTTACCAAATAGCCAAAAGACAGTAACATTCAAATGTTTTATTTCAATTTTTCACATTCTACTCAAAAATGGACTTAGTCTGGGATCAAATTTTTAAGACTTAAACAACTTTATCAACCTGTCATGGAGTGTTATTAAGCATGGACAAAAAATTCTTCAATATGATCAGATCAAGAAATATCATCTGAATGAAAAAACATTTTCTTTTCATGTTTCTGTAAACTGACAAAATAGTGCTTAAAATATATTATATAATTATGAAAGTATTGATGAATTTACTTGAGAACTAGACATATAATTTTTGCCCCTGTCCACATAGGAGAGAACATTGTAATTGTCTTTATTAGTCATTCAGCCACTAACTGTAGTATAAATATTGGTTTTTATTAGTTAAAGATGTTTTTATTATTTGCAGACATTTTGACTCAAAAACAATTCTTTTAGTTATTCCATATTGAACATATTTTGTGGATGTTTATATATAATTGGTAGATGTTAATACTATGCCACTATATTAAATCGTTGATTTTTGAATGTGTATTTACTTTGTCATTTCAGCCCAGAAGACAAGTAAATCAGATAAATCAGAAAGTAAACATTTTGAAAATAAACATACTAGTAATGTTGTACATGCAAACACACCAGAGAACTCTCCAAAGAGAAAGAGAACCAGGCACACGCCATCATCACAACCAAGTCCCGCCAGTACACCAGATACTCCAGCTACAAAGAGGAGGAGATAAATTATCGTAACACTGACACATATCATGACCATTGTACTACGATTGAATGAGAAGCCAGACGGAGAGCTAAACAAACCTCACTTAATGAATTATGTGGAAATATAATTCACTGGTAGACATTTTTCATTACATAAAATGAGTTTGTTAATGAAGAGACTGTAAATTAAGGCACAAAAATGAATTTTATATATATTTTCTTTGAAAGGAAAAAACAAAATCTGCCTATTTTGTACCTTTTTGAAAATTCATTAACAGAATTGAAATATTTTTATTTGTATACATGCATTCCTGTATTGATGTATGAAGAAATTAAAATCAGAGTTATCAGCATGTGTGTTGAAGGCTATATGGTTGACCTCTATATCTTTTTTGTTCTGTTGATGTATGAAGAAATTAAAATCAGAGTTATCAGCATGTGTGTTGAAGGCTATATACACTGGGGTAAAGCTGATGACCGTAACTGCATTCACGGTCATCCCAAGATGTCGGATGAAAAATTAGGTAAGTATTTGTATTGTCTGTTTAAGTGTTTCTAAAGCATTTTCTTTACAAAGCATACATTGGTACGATGTAAATGTATAAAAGAATCACACGGAAATCACATATTACTACCGAGAATGTGTATGAAACAGGAAATTGGATTTGAAAAAATCGCTAAGATGACCGTAAATCGTAAGTAACATATTTTCAAGATGACCGTAACATAAAACAAGGATGACCGTGATTGGTAAAATGATGACCGTAATTTGTAAAGGATGACCGTAATTTATAAAGGATGACCATCGATTCTAACAGATATCCGTATTTGTATTACCTTTTTTGTATCAAATAATTAATAGCGTTGGTATAAAACGTTTTATAAGACTGCATTATCCCATAGGTAGAATAAAATAAGACTTGCTTCAAATACATAGTTCACCAACTGTATTAAATCGTATCCGAATGAAAGAGGAATCTTGATAGTTTTGAACATGAGCTATCTTGTAGACAATGTGCTTACTAGGTAAACATTTTAACCTGCATGTAACGTACAACCCAAGGAAACAGGTGTATATATGTTGCACCTGCTTTGCACGATAGTGTTGCATATATATTATTGGAGGGCACCTGTAAAAAATCTAAATTATACAAGTGAAAACCAAACTTATATATAATTTAGAAGAACTAACTATAGCATTCAAAAGATGTTCCTCCAATTTTAAAGTCAGTGGCGATTATGTCCAAGAAGGGTGTCCAACGGAATTAAAAATAAACTTTATTAGGTCGTTAGTTTTCTCGTTTGAATTTCTTTTACATTGTTATACTGACTATGCGGTATGTACTTTGCTCATTGATGAAGACCGTCCGGTAACCTATAGTTGTTGATTTTTGTGTCATTTTGGTCTCCAGTGGAGAATTGTCTTTTGGAGAGTTGTCTAATTAGCAATTTTACCACATCTTTTTTATATTTATGAGCTATTGCCAAATATTGAAGCAAAACTAAAAGAGATAGGGCGATACGAAGACTTCATTTCCGTTTTGAAATCCTTATCTAATGGAACATTTACTGAACATATTACTTTTCATTTGTTACGGAAGGTTTAATCTCAGTCAAACCAACTGAATGCCGAATAAATTTTGTAGTTCCATCGGATCCGGTGTTGTCAATTTGTATATTTCAAGGCAGATGTTAAGATTTTAATCTGATTCCGCTGAATAATCTTATGCTTAATCAATGGGTTTTTTTCTTCAAATTTTCGTCGCATCGATGTCAATTTGTATTATATTCTTCCCTACACAGTTTGGAGTTATACAAGGAGATAACATAAGTCCTAACCTGTGTAAGATTTTCATCAATGACATTCTCAACTATTTGGAAAAATCTCTAGACCATGTAAATATTAATAGGCATATTATCTCTAAATCCTTAAAAACTAGTACTGTATGCATGTTTTTGAGTATGCTATTAAGCTTATTCCTCTATATGGAAGTGAAATTTGGAGCTCATTCAATCCCTTGATAGCAAAATTTAGATATGGAAACCAACTAATTTGCATGGATAAAATGTATTCAAATTTAACTTGTGAAAAGCTACACAGTAAATTTTGTAAATTCATTCTGGTCGGCACAAATAAAAACACAAATTGTGCAGCCTTATTTTAACTTGGTCGGTTTCCACTGTACTTTTAATTAGTGAGGTCTGTTTTGAATTATTGGCTTAGACTAAAAAATAAGAATAATTTCCTTTATTACAAGATGCATACCAGGATTCAAATCTCTATATTCTCAGTATAAATCGTCATGGTATAGCTTTCTCAAACACATTTTAAAAACTCTTCCTGGTTTTGCAAATCTAAATGATGGGAAAAATATTTCAAATAATACCATCAGGAAAATATTGAAAGAGACGTGCATACAAATTTTGGAAGGATCAACTGACCAAGAAATCAGAAGGAGAGCTCCGCACTTATGTGACAGTTAAGGATAATTATGGTTTCGAAAAGTATCTATATAAATATCATAACAAAAGCTTAGCGTAGGAGATCATTAACAAAATTGAGGGTGTCATCTCACCATCTGCAGATTAAAATAGAATGATACCAGGGTACTCCTCCAAACCTTGGCTTTGGCTGACGTTATTTTGTTATGAGCCCAAAGACATAATTTAGTCATGTGACCGTGACGTCAACAACGTTTTTTCATGGTTTTCTATGGTTTAAAATGGCATTTAGAATTGAATTATAAGAAATGACTGTAATATTTTTTCTGTCTATTCGAAATAACATAAAATTGTGATGCACACTGTTAAATAACATGCTACGCGCGTTATTCAGTGTGCACCAAATTTTTTATGATATTTCTTCATAGACAGAAAAAAATATTAGTCATTCCTTAAATATTTAATTATTTACGAGAAATATGCAATTTGCTATCATTGTCATAATTTCTAAATACTGCAAATAGTTGAAAAGAAATAGATAAAACATATTTATAACCGTTAAACGAACCCTTATTGATACAAACTCGACAAACAGTTATGAATATTTCTTAGAATTGACGGTCATCCTTTTTAAAGTTACGGTCATCCGTAACAATTTACGGTCATCTTTTAACCAATTACGGTCAGCCTTGTTATGAATCGCTAATCCTGTTACGGTCATCTCGATTACGATTTACGGTCATCCTAGCGATTTTTTAAAATCCAAATTCCCGTTTTATACACATTCTTCGGTAGAGATTTGTGACTTCCATGTGAATCTTTTATAAATTTACATCGTATCAAAGTATGCTTTGTAAAGAAAATGATGTAGAAACACCTTAACAGACAATAAAAAAACTGACCTAATTTTTCATCTGACATCTTGGGATGACCGTGAATGCAGTTACGGTCATCAGCTTTACCCCAGTGATATGGTTGACCTCTAAAAGTCTATTGTTCTGTTGGTCTTATTGGATAACTATCTCATCTTCTCTTATTCCTTTTGGTGGTGTTACTTTAAATAATTAAATGAAAATTCAGCAAGCAGACATTTGAATTCAGTAGTCCTGTTTTCTATCTCACTCCTCCCTTTTCCCTTTAGTATAGTGTGTAAATTTTATGAAAAAAAAACTTTTTCTGTCACTATCTTTTATAGTAATACCCCACTCTAGGGCTATATTGCAATCACCATGTCTGTCCAAAAGATATATTACTGTTCTAAGGTACTACTGAACATTATTTTATATTAGGTCAGCTGTGTTTCAGTGATGGAGTTCTATGAGTGATTGCTTTTTATTATGTTATATTGATTGTTTACAATGTTCCTATTGCTGTTCTTCTGTTTAATAGTTGTTAGTTTCAACAATCATCTATATGGCTTCTACATTACAAAACAAATAAAATTGAGAATGGAAATGGGGAATGTGTCAAAGAGACAACAACCCGACCAAAGAAAAAAAAACAACAGCAGAAGTTCACCAACAGGTTTTCAATGTTGCGAGAAATTCATGCACCCAGAGGCGTCCTTCAGCTGGACCCTAAAAAACTACCATTCAAGCAATACTGTTTGATATTTATAGAATATTGTTGTGTTATGCATTGACTGCAAAAATAGAAGCCACAGCCGAGGACCTATTGCACTACTAAATATCCTGATTCAATGATGTGGCAACATACATAAAACCTAAATCATGCACGGCATATTTGTAAAGGGTCACTGGTTCGACTTTGGCCAATAACTTTTAATTTCTAAATCTTATATAATTACACATATTTTATTGTTTTTTATGAAGTACATTTATTTTTACAATATACCAACAAATTTAATAATGACAATACAAATGAGATATTTACAAATGATCTGTCACATAAATACTTATGATTTAAATAAAAGCAATTTATAACAAATAAAACAAGACATTTAAAATAACAATTATATAGTGCATATTGTTATCAGTAAAAAAATACCAACAATAAACAATTAAATGTCAACAAAATTAAAAGTAAGATTTAGTAGTTTATAGCATTATGGACATGAAAAAATATAATGTTTAACCGATAGTACGATCAAAATAAACCCTGTATTTGTACTAAAAATGCTAAACTAAGGATTTTATTGTCTAAAATACGACTTATTCTACCCTTCCTAAGATGGACAGACAAAAGCAATACATGTAGTACTTCCAGCAAGCAAACGTTTATATCAAGTTAAACAAAAGATGAAAAAACTCAGCAAAATTGCAAAAGACTTGTATTTTTTTCTTACTGAAACAATTAAGTGAATATTCCAAGAAACACATCTGACATTATAAAGATGAAGCTACATGTATATAAATAATATTCCACATGTGCATAAAATCTGTTTATCATCCACTTATATGAAAACAATCTTGCCATTACTTTTATGTGTACATTGAGCTTTTCATCTGTCATGGGTTCATTTTTGAAGCACTGTTTTCACCAAAATGAATACTGGTATAAGGTATTACACAGATGGAAATTACATAAGGAATTATCTGATCACATCGCTAAAGTATTAAAATAATCTATTACATTACAATATAAAATAATCCATATATAGAACAACCTTCTCTCTAATCAAGTGTTTTCACACTAGGATATCATGGTGCTGTTCCATTCAACAAACATGGGACACATTGTTTTCTCAACTATAGGTATTACTTCATTGTTCTGCAAATTTCAACTAGAATATTTTAGATTGCAATTGAAATCTTGTCAAATCCCACATTAAGCATATATTTACTTCATAAATATATGAAAATTTTCAGTTGACATGTCCCCAAACTACAATAAACCAAAACTTGCAAGTAATTCAGGACAGAATGACACACAGACCTTAAAACGTAATAAATGCCTACTACTATCAAAGGCAGGCGTCTTCCCCAAGTGCTATACATGTATATGTTTAAATGGAACAGCCATTAAGATTTGCTATTGGCAGTATATGCTATAATTGTTGTCCAATAAATATTGAGTAGCAGGCTGAAATATAGCTAACATGCCTGAGGAATAGGGATTCAACATTCATTGAGCAATCTTAATCCCCAAAACAGTAAATGTACCAACCTAGCTTAGACCCTGTCCTGTTATTCAAATATAGTTTTATAATCTTTTGATATTTTATTTAGAGACATTGTTGGTAATATAAAGTGCATGAGTATTATTGTCTTTGAACACAGTTCATGTGTAGAGATAATATACACTCAAAAAAAGCCTGAGGTTCATTATTGTCCTTCATTATTCAATACTATCATGAAATTGTGTTTGTGCTTCAACATCAAATTGCTAAAAGTTCTATAAGCAGTATACATCAATATGCATCTATGATTTAAGCTTGCATTGCTCCTTCTGTTTCTATTAGATTATAAAACAGTCTTAGATCATATTCACTCCCAATTAAGTGACAAAACATACCACTGGATAAAAACAAAATGCACATATTTCATCCAAAGTAATGATAATAAAAACAAGCCAATTGAATATAATCTTGATATTGCACAAGTGGCATATAAATATTCAACAATTTATTCATTCACTTTGACCTTTAATATCTGAATTCCCATTCACCTTGACCTATAAAAACTGAATTATCATTTATCTCGACCTATAAAATCTGAATTTTCATTCACCTAGAACTATATAGAATCTAAATTCAATAAATGTTATAAACCTCATTTTGAATATTTACATTGTATTAATGATAAAATAGAAAATAAAAAAAAACTGTTCCTTCCAGGATATAATTTGTTACTTAAAAAAAAAATGCAGACACATTTACATTCTGAAAGCATGGACTGTATGATTGCTGAATGACCTTTTGTGCTACCCTCACCTTGTATATAAAAAACTATGGAAATACATATTTATCTTTATATTTGCATAATGGTCTCTTTCATTATAAACATGTATTAATAAGTCATTCAATAAGTACTGTGGAATATTTTGCTTTTGTGGTATTTATGGCTTTCAAATTATGAATTTGCACTGTAAACAAATATTACAAAATATATTTACTATAACTTAGTATCAATTCATAGATTTTCTGATGATAATAAAAGAATACATTCTGTTTATAAAGTAACACAATAATAGTTGCTGAATAAAAACAAAATTCAAATTAAAAACAAACCAAAAAATAATTTTAAGAGGCAGTTACAATCTTGTATACTGGTATATATTGCAGATATTACATTTTGTATCATTGCTAAAGTTTAAAATGAAAAACAACATTAAGTTAGAGCTTTTCCTTTGCCCTTGGTCATTTTTGTGTATGAATTTGATTTGTCAAATATACTTTAATATCACCCTTTTTCAAATAAACAAGCAATTGTATTTATAATAAAATTAATGAATAAGCAAAGGTTCATAGAAAAATACATGTAGTTTTGACATGACACATCACATTTCATTACCATACTTTCCCTACATGGCTGATAATAATACTTTACAGTTCAATGTTTTCATCAAACTTGATCCAGCAAGATATAAAATACACATTCATACCACATTCACATCAATTATACCAAATCTGTTAAAGGTTCAACAACTCTATAATTTTCACCAATTTTCATCTCTATGGAAATTATTTCTATGATGCTATTTTCTTATATTGATAATAAATTGAACACCTGCATTGAAAGCAATTAATTATATAAAACTTATGTACTGTCAATGGCTTTATGGCAGATTTCCATCATAATCAGGCAATGACTAGTAGAGGCACCACCTGAGTTCAAGAAATAATACACTTTATGTAATGACAGTGACAAAAGTTTTTAGCATCCACTAATTCATACATTCATCTTCTCATTAAACAATTCTAAAATTAACAATACCATCACATGAACAAATGGAATGCTACAATTCAGCCTAATTATAACGTCATCATTGCCAAAGATTTGTAGAGAGAGTATGTCCACTATTGCCCTGAGCTCCCCAGTTACCCATTCCTCCATTGGTTGTTGCTCCAACAGGTTGTCCAACCATGTTACCAGAATTTAATCTCATATTATTCATCTGTTGCTGCATCTAAAAGATGTAAAATATTCAATTATGAAACAATCGTCTCATCTCAAAAATGATTTCCAATGAAGTGAGAGGAATACTTACACACATTTATAAATGTATCTGTTATCAATAGTTTTTTATGCCCCACTTAGTGGCATAAAGTTTTTTGGTTTGTGTATCTGCATTCAGTAGAAACTAATATATTACATCTACTTCTGTCATACGAAATAGACTTTACAGTATTTTGAATATGAAGAGTTAATGTTTGAAATTCATTGACAGCTGAGTGCAAACATACAAATTACCAACAGAAACAAAAAGATATTCTTTTTTTTAAAAGTTGATTTTTCTTATATGGCTATTCAAATGAGCTAGGAGGTGACCAGTTGTAAAAAAAAAACGTTTTCTTTCTTTTCTGCCTTGTGATATAAAGAGGGGCAGCACATATAAACTACAGTTAAAGTCCTGGTTTATATTTCGTTCTTACAATGATACTTTTCTCCCTAAGGGAAAAATAGTATATTGTAACTAACTGTATTTACCCTTTTCACATAAAGAATTTATCATTATTATCATTATTTGAAATCGTAATTAGTTTAAACATATTTATTTATAGTGGATTGGGAAACAAGTTTTGCAACTTATATTAATCCCTTTCCACTTTGCAGATGCGAGTGCTGCCACAAGGCAGCATTAGCCTACTCTTTTTCGAAATCTACAAGGGTGTCTTTAATGTGCAAGAGATGTGGCTCTCTCTTAACATGGGTCAGCCATTTATCGTCCCCGTCGGACAGACTATCATCGCTTCCTCAAGACAATACTCACAAATGGTGTCAAGGGAGAGCTGAAAATTGAGTTCCTGAAATTTTCATCCCGAACGGGAATCGAACCAGGAACCTTTGTGTTAGAAGTCCGATGCACTAACCACTACACCACGACTCTCTATCGTAGTTCGTAAATTGTAATTAATCTCTGGAAAGATGATAATATATAATATATCTAAACAAACCTGATTATACTGCATGGACTGGACAGCAGCCATTTGTGGTTGCTGATTATACATTCCCATTGAGGGCTGCATATTCTGTTGTCCCATCATACCATACATGTTAGGATTCTGTTAATAAACATAACAGTAAATCAAATGTTTTCATCATTTATTGAATATCTGGTGGTGTTGGTTTAAGAAAAGTGATTACTCAAAATCATTTAAGAAATAAAATCAAATATGGGTCTTGAATTTCATTTTTCATTTACCCATTGTTCTTAAACGCAGCAAGATAAAATCTAATTATTCACTTTTCGTTTAGTCACACAGTGTTTGTGAAAACTAAAAAAACTACTATGCTATGAAATGTATGTTACTGTCACCAAAAAATTGCTGAAAATCATTTCGTTATACAAGAAAATCTAAATATATATACGGTACTAAATATCATTTAAACCAAAGGTTTTTCAAAATTGGAATTAAACAATAAAAGTAATCTAACTATGAAATAAAGAATAAAAAGATTTGTATATGCCATTACACATAATTTACAGCACCAGGTGATATTTCATTGACTTCAAGATTTTCATCAGAGCCAGAATGGTGTTGCTTAGTAAAAATTGAACTATACAAGGACATCTATTAATTTACGTATAATAAATTTCTGAGAACTATACATTAAAGCAAGACTAAATATGTAAGTACCAGGTATGTATTAATGGAAGAATCTACCGGGTATATACCCTAATACTTATTCTAGGTGAGGCACAACATTAGGTACTCAAAAACAGAAATTATATTATTAAATACCTGTGGCATTTGTCCAGACTGTGGATTATACTGATTATTCATCATGGGCTGTTGTGGCATTCCTCCTTGTGACATTCCACCTTGTGGCATACCTCCTTGATTATTCATCATGGGCTGTTGTTGCATACCTCCTTGATTATTCATCATGGGCTGTTGTTGCATACCTTGGTTATTCATGCCGTGTTGTTGTGGCACACCATACATTCCCATATTCTGTTGAGGCATGTACATACCACCTGTAGAAACAATATTTCAAATTGATTTTTTTTCCTTGAAAGATGATCAAATTTCTGTAAATTCAGAAATTATTGTGTGCATTTATTATTGGGATTTTGTCATTTTTGACTTAAATGTGAATTGATTTTTTACCATTTTGAGAAAAATCATGTTTAATTCATATAAAATATTTTAAAATGCGAGTTGAAATTATTGCGTTTACTACTCTGTCGCATTTTTCGCAATAATAAAAACCTCACAATAATTTTTGAATTCACAGTAGTGTCTTATTAATTTGAGGAAGTATAAACTAACTGAACAAGTATTGAATCTGTCAATAGAAAAGTTGTCTTTAATCTGTTAAATATCATATACATTACAATACAAGGAAATAGTTAAAATAATAAGTTTTATTTTGTAGTTAAAGTATTTCCACTAAGATAGTCAGATACAATATATCAATCAATCAGTTTTTTTATTTTATATAGATATGTTAATAGAATTAATTTATTATTATCAATTTGCATCCAAATCAAAGCATACACCAAGCCAAAAATGTACTTTCTTATTCATATTCCATATTAATTATTTTTTTCTGTATTCTCTCAGTATCTAATTTACTGAACCTATCTATGATAGTCAACATTTGTATTAATAAAAAGAATAAAGATAAAATTCTTCAATAATGAGTCAAATAAATGAACTTTAGATTCAGCAGTGCAAAGGTTAAAAAGTTGCAGATAACACAATTTTTCAGGTTTTTTTCACTAGTTAGAATAAAACTTTTGTGCAATGAGTTGTAAGGATCTAATGAAAAAAAATATATGACATTGTTAATTCTTAATAACTTGATTAAAGGTACAAAAATGGCTACCTGTGGTTAATCAGAAAGACACAGTCATTATTTTTAAATTTGTATGCACCTGTCCTAAGTCAGGAGCTGTTGTTTGTTGGTGAGGTTCATATGGGTCTCTTGTTTACATATAGTTACACCTTGATTTTCCTATTTGTATAGTTTTTTAAAAAGTATTTTTTAGCCCTTCATAGCTTGCTGTTCGGTGTGAGCCAAAGCTCTTTGTTGAAGGTCCTACTTTGACCTATAATTGTTAACTTTTAATGCATTGTGACTTGGGTAAAGAGTTGTTTCATTGGCACTCATTATCTTCTAATTTATAAAAAAATTAACTTGCATCAAATCCAACTTCTAGAGTCAGATTTCTTTTTAATATGCTTCAACAAGGAACATATATGGAAAAAGGGTTGATTTTAATCTGATAACAAATGAACTAAAAAACTGTCAACTGCCATATTGGCAGTCAATAAAAGCCTTTTTATGGTTTTTCTTTCTTCCCAGAATTTTTTTGTACACTATCATAAAGGAGCATAAGATTTCCAACAAAGGAGTATGTTCGGTAAGGGCCATATTTGGCCCCAATTATAAGGTTGATAGTTTAAAGACAATAAATGTTTTAAGTTGCCTTAAAGACATGAGAGAAAGTTGAACAGAACTTTTTTTTGTCAAATCTTAATTCTAACACGTTGATGTTTTCATCCCAAAAATGTCAAGATAAGAGATTTTGGTGAAATTTGACAAAATCAGCAAGATTTCAACCAAATATAGGACGAGGAAACATAGAGCGCAGGCGTCGACAAGCTAAATGCTCAAATAAGAGATATGAAATGTCTTCAGAAACATTCTTTTAAAAGATATTTGTTGTCGACGTTTGCGCTCTATGTTTCCTGTCCAATAATGTATGGAAATTTACCCATTTTCATTGATTTTTTCGTGAAAAATCAATTTGAGTACAACTTGTGACGTCATAATGAAACGCAGAATCGTAAAATTTTCAACAAAATGGCTTATATCCTATATAGTCAATGTATTAGCTATAATTTATCGTGACTTTGGCCAATAAATCCGAATTTGAAATTTAGGCTAAAAAAGGGGGCCATTTTAGGACCTTATCGAACATACTCCTTTATATGTCTGATAATCCAGGGCTTCCAAAACGGTCATATATTCCGGTCATTTGTATAATGTCCGGTAAAAGACCGGCTGGGCAAAGCATGAAACGGTCATTTACTTTTTAGTTTTCAAGGCTTTTTCAGTCATTTTAATATAATTCACGATCTTTTTGACCCAACCATTTGCATTTAACAATCACACATTTCCGGTCATAAAAGTGACATGATGATTAATTACTATCAAAACAACCCCTACTACAATGCTTTCTAATTTTAATCAAGGTTAATTAGTTGTTGGACAGCAGAAATCTACCTGTTCAGGTGACAGGTAAACTATTTCAAGTACCGGACATTGTATAAATTGATCGTTCTATTCACAATTATTTTCGTACATTTCAGTGGTTGTTATCTTATTGATTTAGCCTATTAAAGTTTAAATTCTTCGAAATTGGTTTATCAACATAATTTGATGAAAAATTTAAAAATGTTTTAAATGAAAAATCGTCAGAACTACGTTGAATGAACTAGATCACGTGTGCGCATGTGCACAGGTGGGAAATTAAATTATGCATTCTACATTTCTTCAAAAATGATAAAAGTACCTTTATCTAACGTTCATTTCAAGTATTTTGTTGACGAAATAAAGTGGAAAGAGCTCCTTCACTCAATCTTGCTTTGTAAACGTACACGGATTTTACGTATCCGTTTATGGGCCATGTTTTACCATTGACAAGTCAACATCCGGTTTTGAAAAATGTGACTTTAAAAAACGAAAATTAAGTTCTAGACGTCATTTTGCACAAATAAAGAGTCTAATGCAGATATGAGCACGCTGATGTGCACACTTTGAATGGTGCAATGCCAATTTCAACAGTTTATGTCAGAACATCAAATTCATATGAAAGTAAAGTTTAATATCGTTTTTAATCTAATGTCAATCATTGGGATGGCCATCTGATTACCATAATTGCCTTTTGTGACTTAGTCTTGGGGATGAAAATTCGGATCATGAGATATAAAATGTCCGGCTGGCTCAGAAATATTTTGGAAGCCCTGACTCTGATTACCAAAAGTACGATGATAAATTAAGCAAACATGCACCAATAAGCTTCATAGCACCTGCCTCATTTTATCCTTGGTTGCTAAAATGTTCTCAGGGTCAATATTACAATGTGAATCTTAAAACTTTTTTAAGCATAATTGAAATGATTTCATTGCTTAAATGTAATTGTAAAGCAGAATAAAAGAACCTGATACAATACTATCAAAGCACACATTGTTCATGTTGTTATGATGCACATTTAGTTATAAACATATAACCCAGCATTTCAAATATCAAATAATAATGAAAATATAGCAATATATTATGCAATAGCAAAGTCTAAAAAAAAGTTCTGAAATATGCACATGTATACAAATGGTATAGCTGAATTTAAACAAACATATCAAATTCTGTAATTTTTTACATTTGACTCTGACATATATGTTTTTAAATGTAGAATTTGCACATCTTCGGTAAATCAAATTTGAAAATAAATGGCTGATAAAGAGTGCTAAACAAAAACAATATGTACACAAGAAGATAAACATGATAAAACATCCATTAACTAACAGTTCACAATTCAGAAAAAACAAGTTTCTTCCATATCAGCACCATAATAATTTTTGCTTAACTTTACATCATTCTATTTGAACCTTAAAACCAAAGCCCATTGTTTTAAGTCAACAAATCCTTTGAATAACTATTTGAGGAGTCTTAAGATGACCTACATGTATTGCAGTTGCAGGGAAATATTCTCCACCTTCCAAACATTTCCTTCTTGTCCAGTAACTGTTATAATTGCAGATCCTACCAAACATTTTTTAATCTATTCTTGTACAGTACTGTGAAAATCATGAAACAGTGACCACAGTCATGCTTGTGGTTAAATAAAAACTCGAAATTGAATTTATAAACTAGAGGTACCAAGAAACTACACAGAATGTAAAGTTAAAATCCTTTCAATTTTTCAGAAGTAACATTTATGATTACCACAAAACTTTTAGTAAATATTGCAATAGCTGACATGGACCATTCGATCCAGGTGAGTTAAAAACTGAGTGATTTGAAAAGCCCACATGCATCCCATATTGACAGGTAAAAAGAAACCAAATGCATTCATTGAAGCGTATGAACATCTACTATACATGCTGTACCTGTATCGTACTGATTATAATATCCCATATCACTTTGTGGCACATTGTAATAAGGTGTGCCACCTGTAAAGTAATAATTATATGGTGTTAATCATCTGGTCTATAACATGCTGGTTAGGTTATCATGCCACATTTATAACGGCCAGTAGAAAAATAAATTAATTAAAGATGAAGACAGATCCAACCATTTTTACATGAAAGGACACGACATAAGAAATCTTAGCTAAAAAATCTTCATAAATGATAAAACAAAAATGTTTCATATCAAAACTTATTTTATAATGCACAGTTGCTAATTTTATCATAATTCATTTTAACATTTCTAAACTAAATTCTACTATTTTTAAAAACTTATTTCTTGTGTTAGTATTTTTGTTGTTGCACATTGAGCCAATGGGGAAATGCATTTAATTTCATGTTTAAATTTCAGTCTCCTGTTTGTATTCTACTACATTGTTGGATAGTTTTTTTTAATAGTTTTGTATTAAGTGTATGGATGGTCAGTAGGAATAATTCCTTTTCCCCTCTAAACATTAACTATTTTGTGTTGTACTCTTTAAACCTAATTTGTTTGTGAGATTTGCCTTTGATTGTATATGTGAATATGGTAATAGACTTACCAGGTACACCATACATTGGCTGTTGTTGAGGTTGACTACTAGGACCATACAAGGCCAAGATGGAATCTTTTGTGGATTTTTCCTGAACTTTAGCTGCACCATCATCAAATAATGAAGCTTCTAAATCACCATTTGGCATCTGCAAAAAAGGTCATAATTTTAAATACAATATATGCACATAAAAGGGAATCAACAGAACCATGAAAACAATATCTTATGATCAGGTTTATTACACTTATAGTGATTAGCATACTGATGAATTAAAGTTTTGTTTATTTGTACTAAATTACAGAATCACTTTAAAATACACTGCTGCATCATGAGCATGTGAGATACTTTGATAGAAGAATAAAATTGATAAATATTTTCTATTGGCAATGTTAACACAATTATTCAAAATCATCCTCCTTGTATCTACCTGTGTTCCTGAATCTAACGACTGACTAGACTGGCTATTGCCATTTTGACTAGTTAATACAGTTGGCCCCATGATATCTACTATATCTACTAGTAAATCTGATGATTGTGTACATACCTTAGTTCCTGAATCTAATGGTTGACTAGACTGAATATTGCCATTTTGACAAGTTGATACAGTTGGTCCCATGATATCTACTACTGTGAAAGTACTTTTATTCGTGGGGTACCAATTTTCGTGGTTTTCGTGGATGACTTTATCCACGAATTTTAGTGTCCAACGTAATAAAACAACAATTGTCCAAATCAAAACAGGGAAAGATCCCAATTGGTAGGTTTGACTACTAATATGATCTAGAGAATATATTGAATAAAACCAAATCTGCGAATACTTTAATAGCAGGCACAGAACTGCAACCGCATGCAGGATTATACCCATTTAATATTTTATAACCTAAACTGCACAACTTTTGATCTTTTAATTTTCATAAAAAATATTTTTGATCGATGAAAGTCAAGTTTCCAGTATTGATATGCTTGTATGATAAAGTGTTCATTTTATATCCTCATAGTTCTGTTACATATTGTTATTTCCTTCAATCCAGACTGTTTGTAACCTTTCGTTTCTAATGGCTTTAATTTTTCATTTTTTATTTTAGAAAACTAAAATCCACGAATTTAAAAACCCACGAACATGTAAATAGTGCTCAATCCATGAAAATTGATACCCACGAATTAAAGTACTTTCACAGTATATCTACTAGTAAATCTGATGATTGTGTACATACCTTAGTTCCTGAATCTAATGGTTGACTAGACTGGCTATTGCCATTTTGACTAGTTAATACAGTTGGCCCCATGATATCTACTAAATCTCCCAGTAAATCTGATGATTGTGTACATACCTTAGTTTCTGAATCTAACAGTTGACTGGACTGAATATTGTCATGTTGACTAGTTGATACAGTTGGCCCCATGATATCTACTAAATCTCCTAGTAAATCTGATGATTGTGTACATACCTTAGTTCCTGAATCTAATGGTTGACTAGACTGAATATTGCCATTTTGACTAGTTGATACAGTTGGTCCCATGATATCTACTAAAACTCCCAGTAAATCCGATGATTGTGTACATACCTTAGTTCCTGAATCTAACGGTTGACTAGACTGAATATTGCCATTTTGATTAGTTGATACAGTTGGTCCCATGATATCTACTATATCTCCCAGTAAATCTGATGATTGTGTACATACCTTGGTTCCTGAATCTAACGGTTGACTAGACTGAATATTGCCATTTTGACTAGTTGATACAGTTGGTCCCATGATATCTACTATATCTCCCAGTAAATCTGATGATTGTGTACATACCTTGGTTCCTGAATCTAACGGTTGACTAGACTGAATATTGCCATTTTGACTAGTTGATACAGTTGGTCCCATGATATCTACTATATCTCCCAGTAAATCTGATGATTGTGTACATACCTTGGTTCCTGAATCTAACGGTTGACTAGACTGAATATTGCCATTTTGACTAGTTGATACAGTTGGTCCCATGATATCTACTAAATCTCCTAGTAAATCTGATGATTGTGTACATACCTTTGTTCCTGAATCTAACGGTTGACTAGACTGAATATTGCCATTTTGACTAGTTGATACAGTTGGCCCCATGATATCTACTAAATCTCCCAGTAAATCTGATGATTGTGTACATACCTTGGTTCCTGAATCTAACGGTTGACTAGACTGAATATTGCCATTTTGACTAGTTGATACAGTTGGCCCCATGATATCTACTAAATCTCCTAGTAAATCTGATGATTGTGTACATACCTTTGTTCCTGAATCTAACGGTTGACTAGACTGAATATTGCCATTTTGACTAGTTGATACAGTTGGCCCCATGATATCTACTAAATCTCCCAGTAAATCTGATGATTGTGTACATACCTTGGTTCCTGAATCTAACGGTTGACTAGACTGAATATTGCCATTTTGACTAGTTGATACAGTTGGCCCCATGATATCTACTAAATCTCCTAGTAAATCTGATGATTGTGTACATACCTTTGTTCCTGAATCTAACGGTTGACTAGACTGAATATTGCCATTTTGACTAGTTGATACAGTTGGCCCCATGATATCTACTAAATCTCCCAGTAAATCTGATGATTGTGTACATACCTTGGTTCCTGAATCTAACGGTTGACTAGACTGAATATTGCCATTTTGACTAGTTGATACAGTTGGCCCCATGATATCTACTAAATCTCCTAGTAAATCTGATGATTGTGTACATACCTTTGTTCCTGAATCTAACGGTTGACTAGACTGAATATTGCCATTTTGACTAGTTGATACAGTTGGCCCCATGATATCTACTAAATCTCCTAGTAAATCTGATGATTGTGTAGCTGGTTGTTTTGCAGGTGATGTATCTGTAAAATATCAATATCATGTTTTATATTCAGATTCGGCTGTGTTATTATAATATTAGCCTTTTTAAGACCAATTCTAAGGGTTAATTAATTGTTGGTTGCTAAATGTCCTAAGGCAAATATTTTGTGCCTTTCCAGAACAAACCAAATATAAGGGCATGTGGCTTAATAATTGCCTTACTTGTGAGTCCTATATATCAGAAGTATTGCAGAATAAAAGGTACATCAAACTGAATGATAGATAAGTTTGTCTTTCTCTTAAAAGATATTTAGCCAAAAGATCTGACAAGTAAGTTTTATCTAGTTAAGCGTTCCACTTGACTGAAAATGTTGATTATAAGGCTTCAGAGCTCTGTGTCTGTTTAGAAACTTATGTTACGAATTAATAGTTTAAGAAGGTTATAATATTTCTACAGTAATATATTTTCCGATATCTCTATGATTTTTTATTGTTGAAAATCCTTGGTTGCTACCAGATGCTTTACCTGTATAATTGTTGCTAGGGTGCTCTCTTCAAAGTCTGCGTTAGAAGTAGTTAAATAGTGGGATGCTATTCAGTGTAAGTTGTCATTCCTATCGGAGACGTTTTAAGAAGAAGAATAGAAAGGTAGGACTGTTAATTTTTAAAGACGAGTAGCAGGATTAGTAAAACAAAGTGGAGTGTTTGAAACCTGCTAAGATATAGATAGGTGTGGTTCCGTAGAAGTTGTATAAACAGGGTTAGTGCTAAGGTTTTTTGTTCCACATCTCACTATTGCAGTGAGTGTTTGTTATTAAACCATACCTTAGTGCTACTCTGTTCCAACAGTTTTATAAATATATTTTAATAAATTTCATACGTCGAAAGTTTACAACAGTTTGAAAACTTTCCATACATTCGTTTTGATAGGTTTCAGCCTAGTTTGATACATTTAGGTTTAGCCCGTTTGACACATTACGGTTCAGCCCATTTAATACATTCAGGTTTCAGCCTATTTGATACATTTTGGTTCAGCCCCGTTTTATACATTCAGGTTCCAGCCCGTTTGATTCATTAAGGTTTAGCCCCATTTTAAACATTTAGGTTTCAGACTAGTTCCAAACATTTAGGTTTCAGACCAGTTGCAAACATTTAGGTTTCAGACAATAGTCCAAACTGTCTATCCCGTTTTAAACATTAACGTTTCAGACCAGTTCCAAACATTTAGGTTTCAGACCAGTGCCAAACATTTAGGTTTCAGACAATAGTTCAAAACCGTCTGGCCAGTTTCATACATTTAGGTTTCAGATCCATTCCATACATTTAGGTTTCAGACCAGCTTCATACATTTAGGTTTAAACCAGTTCTATACATTTAGGTTTCAGACTATAGTTTCAAACAGTTGGTTTAAACAGTATCGGACTGAAAGGGTTTTAAGCAGTTTTAATTCAACAGGTTTGGGTCAGGTTGATAGGTGTTGAAATTTGTTTTATGTAGTATAGTATATATTTCATATTTGATAGTGATAGTGTAAACTTTATATTGACTTTAGAACTTTTGAATTGCTTTTCAAATCCCTGAGGATAAAAATATCTAAACGTTGCCATCCAGTTACATGTTACACTTACTAAGACTAAGTAAATCTTCTGTATTGGAGGTCTGTTTAGTCTGTACTGGAGGGGGGTTTGTGTTCTGTGTTTTCTTTTCTACAGGTTGTGTTCTTGGTACACTGGATTTAGGAGCCTGAAATAGGAATTATTATAAATATTACAATTCCACTTTTATTCATATGTATGCTGCAAAAATAACTATATATCTAAATCTAAAGCTGTAAACAACTGTTTATTTTAATCTCAAGTGTCAAAATCTTATTAAGAAAATCAGCTACAGAATTGAATGCTCTATGATGACCTATAGTTGCCTTCATCAAAGTCATTTGGTCTCTGGTGGACAGTTGCTCATAGGCAATCATACCACACCTTGTTTTTTATAGCTACAACTTATACAAAAGGCTATCCCTATTATACTGTAGATTCAGATATTTTTGAGATAGTTTAATCATTGCGTATGGATGGATTTCTCAAAAATAAAAAAAATACTGGTTCCTTAATTTTAAAAGCATTCTTTCAATGCAGTATATTAAAAAAATAACAATTTTTAATCCCTCATTTGTGTTCATTGTGAATAATTGCGGTAATAAATGCATATAAAAAATTTCAGAATTCACAGTTCATGGTCTCAGATAAAAACAAATTCTACCTCTATTTGTATAGATGACTGTTGTTTTGGTCTTTTCTTTCTCTCTGATTTTTCATCCATTTCCAGCTGAAAGAGTTAAAACTTATAATTTCACTAAAATTTGATTAATTGGTCTTTGATTGTGACTCAAATTTGTTTTTATAATGATATATGAAGAATGATATAATAGAAATGCACAGATATTAAAAAGCTCATATCAATAACTATTGTACATGAAAATAATACTTGGTTAAATAAATAGGTTGTTTACAAGTAGCTTAAAGCAGATTACTTTGTATATCAATGCCTTTGCTTTCCAAGCATTACATTTTATTCATTGTTCATATGCTATTTACCATTCATGTGGGTTTTAAAAAAAATCAGATTTATTATCCATTTTTTCTTTCTATTTTGGTCCCATGAGTTCTATTAATTTTATTCTCAATGTTAATTGTGCTCTGCTACATGATCAGGACATTTGAAAAGTGATGTTATATAAGGTTACAGATTTATCTCACTAGTAAACAAACAAAAGATGTTATTATTGCTGTAAAGATCCTTCACCAATGTCCACATGCATATCTATTATTCTACTATGTGATAGTCATGATGGTAACAACTTCAAGGGATTAGTTAATTACAATAAGTCTGTGATATATCTGTGTGACAGAAAATAACCAAGCCTCTAAATGCAGATATTGTGTGTCATGATTTGTTTCAAATGGTCCTTATGGTAAACATTGAGATATATGAACAATAACAATACTTATTTCCTAAGTGTATTAATTTTTATAAATCTTTTCCAAATGTTCAGAATTCCTGTATTTATTTGTATAAAAAATATTAAACAAAATAAAATACTGCATGCCTTTAAATCAACTGAAAAGAATAGCAAGTAAAACCTCAAATTTAGAATGTTCACAACATTTATAGAGGAAACTTTGCATATTTCCACTATTTGTTATACAATATAGTATATACTTCTCAAGCATACTCTAGCCCCTAATATCAATACTCTGGCATTCACACAGAAATATTTGACACTTTTTTCCAAATATATATAAAAGCTTTACTTTTATGATGCTAACGAAATAATTATGAAAGCCACAGTTAATTGAGCCACATCTCTTTAAAAACTTTGGTATAAACGATATTTGAATAAAAAAAAAATCTTTAGGTTTGTGTTCAATAACCAAAACCAGGTAATTAAGAAATGGTCAACTTTTAAAAAACTATTCCTTTAAAATTAACCAAGGCAAATCTGTCACATTATTTCAATAGCATCAAACAAATGTTAAAACAAACAACCCATAGCTGTATTAGAAGATAGAAAGATTAAAGATAAATAAAAATTTACCGTGTCTCCTTTTAACTGCAGAAATATTCAAAGTTGCATTAACTATACACATATATCTAGGATAAGCAAATTTAACATTTACAACATAAAAAGGGCATGCAAAGTTCTGTGCAACTATAGTTATTTATGATAACAATATGAGTATAAATAAAGATGATAGTGGCATACATCAATAACATAGCAGATTATTGGAATAAAATATTTAAAGCTCAGATTTTACAGTGAATAATTATATAAAATTTTAGTATGATGTCTCCAAAGGCTGATGATTACTTGGATTTCTTTGAAATTTTGGCTTACTACCCCGGTAGTCTATTTCATCTGGTTGGATTCAATGCCGTCTAACATTTTGTAGATAATCCTATGAGTGTTCAAAAACAAATAATTGTCTCTGAACAAAGTATATTTCTTGAACTTACGAAAAAAATAAGCAATTCGAAAATGTTTAAATTGTTCTGGTTTTACACTTACACAAAATCCTTTGATTTCAAATGATACTGTGGATTCATTTATTTTCATGGGTACTTTTTTCATGGATTAAGGAAATTATGCATGTTCATCATGTTCATTGATATTTAATTTCACGGTTTTCCCAAATTCTTCGTACAAGACTATATAAAATATGACATAAGTTGAACATATTGGTATCCAATGGATAATAATGAATCCAGCGTACTTTCAACTTTATATACATAAGTTTCTCTATACCCTTACCTCCTTTGGTATAGTTGGCTTAGGTACCACCCATTCTCTGGCAACATACTTTTTATGTTCATACTTTGCTCTTATAAAGGACTCGAGAGCTCTTGTTAATGTTAAGGAAATAAGAGTTGAAAACAGAGGGATTTAAAATGTATCATTACCTACAATATTTATTTTTTTAATTCACTGGTTTTAGGGTAACACAAAAGAGGAGTTAAATTTAAAATATTCACATACTTGAAACACTAACAAAACAAGAGTTAAGAAGATATCAAAATGACTAATGGGAAAATAAAAATATTGAAATAAAGAATGAAAAACAATGCATATTTTCTCACAGTTGTATACATTGTATATGTATTATATCTACATGATAGTCAGAACACTGTTTGCCCAATATTTTTTAACCTGAAAAGTTTTGCTCCTGTTACATAAAAGTGGAAAATTTGATTTCAAATGTCAACAAATTAATTTCAATGTCAAAACGAAGTGTATAATATTTTTGTTCTTTAATATTAGAAATTTTTAAATTCTGATTTAAATAGGAGAATATATAGATCTCCAAAACCAATAGTGAACAGATTAAGAGGATAAGCTGACAAGGATACGAGTCTGTCTGTGGTCTTCGGAAACTGTCTGGTACCTGTGCTTCATAGGCTGCTCTGGCTCTACTGTTCCCTACCTCCATCATCATCTGAAAAACAATAACATGTTGATAATGACTGACATCGACAATCACATATTCATACTTGTAAATAATTGATTTTTTAAAAGTTCTCTCAACTTAAAATAACTCAGGCCTAAATTAATATATAATTTGTTTCACCAATCCCGACACTGCCAAGCCAGATGTAGGTAGAGAAATAATTTTATTTTTTCCAAAGCTTCAACAATATCGATCGTTCCTGCAAGCCTGAAAACTGGAAATGAATAAAATAATATATGACTTGACAATAAAATATAATGAGTCAGACCGTTTTTGGAGAGTCAGTAGGGATTTGGGAAACAAACAATATTTTATTTTAGGCCTCACTATTCTCAAATCTGCAAATGTTTACATATATCATGTATATGTATGTTTTTTATTGATGATTCTCATTGAAAAAATAAATGTTATCTGATGATGTTAACAATTTCATAGCAGAACTGTATTTTTTCATCTATTTCTTATGTAGAAAACTTTCAGGTTAAATTTGCTAAAGCCAAATAAAAGAAAATAAATCTGAGAGTTGTTTTTAAGATGGAATTTTTAAAAATTTCATGTATGCTCTCATGTATCATGTGTATATTGTAAATCATATTTGGAAATTTTAATTTTTAACACCAGTACTGTCTGGTGGACATTATGTAGGACTAAAATCTATGGCGGGTTCCAAATCTATGGCAAATATGACGTTACAAACGTCAAACAAGTCAAATACACTGTTCATTTTTATTTATCATTTATAAAAAATCTACCTTCTTGTTTGTTAAGGGACTTTCTAGTTGGTTGAATGAATGGGTTAAAGAGATCAGAAAATGTTTTTTTTTTATGTGGCACATCATTTCAATCCCAAAGTCTGTATAAAGGTAAATGAATTCATTATTTAACATTTTTTTTGGTTGCCATCACGATTTGGTTGACCATATGGAAAGTTGATATCACAAATGTATGTACATGTATACTATACATGCTCCAGTTGTCATACTTGTTATATGTACTGCTTTGTTTTCCATTTTCACAATATTTGTCATAGATTTGGAAACAACAAAAATCTGACATAGATTAGGAAATTACAAAAGTTGCCATAGATTAGGATTGTAAAATGTATGCCATAGATTTGGGATGGCATGATGTCACATTTGCCATAGATTAGGAATCTGCCATAGATTTTGGAACCCACAATAGATTTGAGTCCTGCATATATACTCTCACAATATATCTATGGACATGTAATCCTTTACCCATCACCACATGCACCACAGTTACAGTAGCTGACTAAGTTTTGTAATAAAATACATACTGCAACTTGTTCTGCAGTCCAAGTATCTAAATCTACAGATTTGACTTTTGATATATGGACACCAAGATTCCTGTGTTTTCCTGCACATCTCATGCAGAGGAAAATTCCTAAGTTCCATGATGCCCATCTGGGACCTGTAATTCCATTAAAGAGTAAAATATATATCACATAATCTAAATATACATACTGCTACTTGTTCGGCAGTCCATGTGTCTAAATTTACAGATTTGACTTTTGATATATGTACACCAAGATTTCTGTGTATTCCTGCACATCTGATACAAAGGAAAATTCCTAAATTCCAGGAAGCCCATCTCGGACCTGAAAATTATCAACAAAGTAAATGATGATAATTAGACTATGCAAGTGTTAAAATCAGATGCTAAACAACAAACGTTAAATGAAAGTATCATTATATGTACATATATGCTAATTTATTCTGCAAAAAAAAAAACATTATTAGAATGACCAATCTAACAATACCCTTTCAAATCAGACCTTAGTACATGTAACTTTTAAGAGTGTCTGACCTCAAAATAAAGTTAAGTAATTAATATGTGTAACATGTGTAACAATATAAGTTATCGCCAAACACATGAAAAATTTCATCGTGGATATTCCTATGTCTCAAATTTCAAATCATTGGAGCTATTTTTACAAAAAGGTTGACTTTATTTACATATATCAGATCTAGATTTGCTGATGAGGCAGACAAAAGGGTTCATATTCTAAATTCTACATGTATGTGTATACAATGAAGTAAACTGATAAACCTGTCTAAATTCTAATCAAACCAGGGGACAGCATTTGTCAGTCTTTGAAACAACTACATGTATCATTGTTGCAAGACATATGTCCAAAGTGAAAGCACAAAGCATTGTGAGGGTTGTGGGAAAAAAAGGGTTTTAATTTTGCAGGTTTTTTTTTGTATTTCGTTGATTCCAAGACAGAAATTTTCCCCATAAGTCTGTGTTAAATATTCCTTTGTTTTCTCCAGAAATGTAATAATTGTCCCTCTGCCAAAGTGGAACAAGACCCAGATGTTTGGGTTCATTATAACCTTATTATGGCAAGTGACAGTTACATACATATACATTTGTACATCACAAAATGTATTAGTTAAAGCAGTATTTTATTTAAATAAATTGAATTGGGCAGCAGGCAAAGAACTAATGGCATGATCAAGAAACCCTGCCTGGAACTGTGTGTTGAAAATGTCTGCCTTTTGCTTTGATTCTATTATTTCTTTTTTTTTTAATTTTCATCAATTCAATACAACAATGATAATCCTTGCCCAGTTTGCTAATCTGATATTTTTTTTCTGGATTTAAGATGTTGATACTTATCAGTAGACTTTGTTTTGTTTCATCTTATTCTTAATATATTTTTTTTTTCTATTTTTCTTTTTCTTGGATTGCATGTTGTTGTTGATGAATCCAAATTATAGTTACGGACAGTTATGGTACTAGTCAAGGGGCCAGCTAAAGGACGCCTATAGGTGAGGAAATTTCTCGTTGCAATGAAGACCTGTTGATGACCTTCTGCTGTTGTCTGTTATATGGTTGGGTTGTTGTCTCTTTGACCAAGTTAGATTGTGCTGGATGACCCCAATGATGTTTCCACAGATTTAGTTCAATTAATTGTTCTTCACACACTGTATATAACTTAGTTCTTACTCAAATAATGATACGGTATGTAGTCATTAAGACTGTTGTCTTTACATGTACATGAAATGATGAATTTATATTTTCACTTTAGTTTCGTTTTGGTAAATAGTATTTACATATTTTCACTTAAACAGTAAGGACCCCCATAGTCTTCCCTTACAGAAAACAAGTGTCTCCAAAGGATTGAAGTTTAACAAATGTGACTTTCAATTATAATTATGTTGTCAATTGTTTTCTTTTGGTCACTGTAAGGACAAGATAACTTTTTTGTAATTTACACCTTTTGCATCACAGTCAACACAGTATTTGTTATCATCATCTTTCAAAAGGTTTGCCAATGTAGCCTGGTATTTTTCCTGTAAGTGTTTTTGTCGTTCTTTCTCCGATCTTGTAGACATTTTGACAATACCAGAAATCAATCAATACACTCCTCCGATGACAACTAACCGGATGTGTGAAACGGTCTTTGCGGAAGAATGTTTTAACTTCCTGTTCAAAACATTTTTGTTTTATAAACTTTGACATGATATGTACAATTCACTAAACGTATGGTCATTATACGTTCTTATTTAAAGGAGGAACATTTTTGTTAATACAGTATTTGATAGATTGGTTTCGAGAATTATTTTGCGTATTTATTTCAAGGGGAGATAACTTGGTAAATATGACAAATACTAGCTTTTAAAAAAATCTAGACTTAGAAGTTTAGAATGACTTCGACTAGAAAAGAAAATATCCGTTAGAATGAGAATGAGTTCGAAAGAGTGCATACAATATCTTATGTAGATATGTGGCAAATAATAAAGACTTACAATAAATATGCTTTATTCTAAAATATCATTTGCATTATAAGAAGGTTGTAAAAAGAATGCAGCTAATGCCTTTATAAAGAGTTATTAAGAAGGGATATATTGTTACGATACTGTTGTCAGGTCATTAAAGATTGCATATTTTAGCGTTAATATTGATTCACTTATAGGGTCATTGCATCGGAACTAAACACATTTATTCAATAAAGGGCTGCGCTTTAGCGCATGATACGCCCGTTGCTCTTTTAACTTGTCCCAAAATTGGCAAAAATCCACCCTTTTTTAAGCATAAAAATTCATAACACGGAAATGTAAAATCTGAAATTTATAAAAATTGAAAGGGAGCTTACATCAATAGATATAAACAATTCACCAAAGTTTCATGGACATTGGTGAAAGCCTTTTTGAGTTATTGTCCGAAGTGTTAAAAATCCCCCCTTTTCATGAACAAAGCCCCATAAAACCAAAACTTAAAATCTGAAATTTATAAAAATTGAACGGGAGCTTACTTCAATAGATATAAACAATTCACCAAAGTTTCATGGACATTGGTGAAAGCCTTTTTGAGTTATTGTCCGAAGTGTTGAAAATCCCTCCTTTTTTATGAATAAAGCCCCATAAATCCAAAACTTAAAATCTGAAATTTAAAAAAAAACGAAAGGGAGCTTACGTCAATAGATATAAACAAGTTTCATGGAAATTGGTGAAAGTGTTTTTGAGTTATTGTCCGAAGTGTGGACGACGGACGGACGGACGGACAACGGTATACCATAATACGTCCCGTCTAAAAGACGGCCGTATAAAAACAGTTGTTGGCATGACACGGGTTATGTTCTTCTCATATATGTTATGATGGTATGATAACGGGAAGGATTGTGCCTTATATCCATATGATGAAATCATAATCTTTCAATCAGTTTAATTGAAGTCTGAAGCTGGCATGTCAGTTAACTGCTAGTAGTCTGTTGTTATTCATTTATTATTGTCATTTTGGTTTTTTTCTTTGGTTACATCTTCTGACATCAGACTCGGACTTCTTTTGAACTGAATTTTAATGTGCGAATTGTTATGCGTTTACTTTTCTACATTGGCTAGAGGTATAGGGGAAAGGTTGAGATATCATCAATATGTTTAGCCCCGCCCACCTTTCCCAAGTCAGGAGCCTCTGGCTTTTGTTAGTCTTGTATTATTTTAATTTTAGTTTCTTGTGTACAATTTGGAGTTTAGTATGGCGTTCATTATCACTGAACTAGTATATATTTGTTTAGGGGCCAGCTGAAGGACGTCTCCGGGTGCGGGAATTTCTCGCTACATTGAAGACCTGTTGGTGACCTTCAGCTGTTGTTTTTTTCTATGGTCGGGTTGTTGTCTTTTTGACACATTCCCCATTTCCCATTTCCATTCTCAATTTTATCTACATCAACATCTCGAAAAAGCCGGCTTTGACCCATCACTTAAGTATACATTTTGTTTGTGTTGGTTAACTTAGCCACTACAGGGAAGCTTGGTGATTTTGGTTTTGAATTGCTCACTGCTCTTAATCTCTAATAGTTCGTCTGGTAGTGTATTCCAATCTCTGATGGTCCTAGGAAAAAAAAGCTGTATTTGTCAATATCTTTGTCAAGTTGGCCTGATTTGTAGGCCTACATATCTTTTTGTGTTCGTTTGATGGAGTCTTGAAGTTCTTCTAGGTTTTAAAATGTGTGATGGAATAGGTATAGTAACCTTTTCATGGATGGCTTTATGAAAGAGCGTTTTACGTGCTACTAGTATTTCTTTTAGTTTCTAGTGGTGCCAGTTTCAATTCTTCTAAAAGAGTTGTAACTGTTCCAGGCAGTCTCTTGAGTAGTTGCTTTTGATACAACCTGCTGCACGGCGCTGGATCATCTCAATCTGCTATACATGTTTTCGTAGGTGAGAGTCCAATGCGCTACAAGCGTATTCAATTTGAGGTCGGACAAAGGCAAGATATGCCTGTTTCTTAGTTTCCTCTGGCCAGGATCCAATATTTCTTCGTATGAAGCCTAGTGCTCTGTTTCCTTTAATGGCAACTTTGCTAACTTGTTTGTCCCATGACACTGTGTTGGTAAGTTCAGCTCCTACAGGTATGGGTTAGATGAGACTGATTCCAGGATATGTCCATTGATGTTGTAGTTGTAGTTGATGGCTCGTCTCTTTTTGGTTATTGTAAGGACATAACATTTTGAAAGGATTGAATAGCATTTGCCAAATTTTTGGTCCACTTTACCATTTTGTCAAGATCTTCTTGTAGATTTTTAGAGTCACCCTTTGTTGATATTACTAGGTATAGTAAGCTATAATCTACAAACATCTTTCCCCCTTCTAGTGTGACTTGTTCTATTTGTGTCAACCATGCTTCTAACCAGGCAAGTATGTTTCCATCGATACCATATGATGCAATTGTCTTCAACAAACGCTGGTGTTTATGATATACAGTGGGACAATGTCTTGTGAAATATAGAACGAATAATATATAGTGGTAAATAATATCCCCATAAGACGGACAGAATTTCACTCCTCTGGATAAAATCTACCAGTGAACTACCATGTTTGGAAAAAATATCTGTGACAAATTAACCCCAGTATAAAATATCACAGAGGAAGAAATTAACCGTTACACTAGCAAGGCTTATTTAAAAGCATATATCTGACGCATTTGAATGTGATGCGCGCATATAATTAAATACAAACCATGAAGCTTTTTCAGATTTCTGAATGGGAAAGTTTAATCCGTTGCCTTCTGTAGGGGAGTGTTAAAAGCTTTGTATGTTAAAGAGACCTTGCAAAAAACTCTGCAATGACCCTTGGCAATGCAAATTTAAACCCTTTCTAACTTACCCTTATTTTCCAGTGGTTGTCTAACTTGGCAAGAAAGCAAGAAACCATTACCTATATTGTATCAATAGGTTGATTTTTATCGTCATGAATCATTGCGCACATAAAAATTTCCCACTGAACGTTACATACGCAAAAATCAATCAATCTTATATATCTTAACAAGATTGTTATTACTAAAATGAAAAAAAGGAATAACAAACAGATAATTTGCATATATAGTAAAAAAAAATTACAACAGAACAATAATCTCCTCTGTAGATATAAAATTGAAGAAAAGTTTTACTTGTTCATTAAGTATTGTTTTACAATTCCAATATAAATACATTCTTTTGTAATTTAATTGGTATGCATCAAGCTTTTATGAATATGTCTGAAAAACATCCATTTCAGTTTTGGAAAGTAGTAATACGCGTTTTGCATCCTGGTATTCATATATGCAGAAACACTTTTTCATTGGTAAATTTTCAGTCCTTTTTGCTTCAAACTAATGTTTGTATAATACATATCATTTAATACCGTCTACGCATAGAGAACACATGTCAGGATTATTACTATTCTAAATTAAAATGAATGTTTTTTTCACATAGTTATACAAGATTGAACTATATAACCTAAACTACATCTGGGCTTATATATAGTGACTAATCTTCCTGTGCTATAACTGGGTTCTACCTACTATCACATAATTTATCATTTAACTTTGTAATAAAGCTTGAGCAAAATAATGAAATTATTTATTTTTGGAGTGCAAAAATCTCTGGAGGTATTAGATAAAGTACCATGCTTTGTATGGGTCATTTCCTTAAGAGTTTCTTGTACCATGCTTTTGTATGGTCATTTCCCTGAGAGTAACTTGTACCATGCTTTGTATGGGTCATTTCCTTGAGAGTTACTTGTGCCATGCTTTTTATGGGTCATTTCCTTGAGAGTTACTTGTACCATGCTTTGTATGGGTCATTTTCTTAATTGAGAGTTACTTGTACCATATTTTTTATGGGTCATTTCCTTGAGAGTTACTTGTACCATGCTTTTTATGGGTAATTTTCTTGAGAGTTACTTGTACCATGCTTTTTATCGGTCATTTCCTTGAGAGTTACTTGTACCATGCTTTTTATGGGTCATTTCCTTGGGAGTTACTTGTACCATGCTTTTTATGGGTCATTTCCTTGAGAGTTACTTGTACCATGCTTTTTATCGGTCATTTCCTTGAGAGTTACTTGTACCATGCTTTTTATGGGTCATTTCCTTGAGAGTTACTTGTATCATATTTTTTATGGGTCATTTCCTTGAGAGTTACTTGTACCATGCTTTTTATGGGTAATTTTCTTGAGAGTTACTTGTACCATGCTTTTTATCGGTCATTTCCTTGAGAGTTACTTGTACCATGCTTTTTATGGGTCATTTCCTTGAGAGTTACTTGTACCATGCTTTTTATGGGTCATTTCCTTGAGAGTTACTTGTACCATGCTTTTTATCGGTCATTTCCTTGAGAGTTACTTGTACCATGCTTTTTATGGGTCATTTCCTTGAGAGTTACTTGTACCATGCTTTTTATGGGTCATTTCCTTGAGAGTTACTTGTACCATGCTTTGTATGGGTCATTTCCTTAATTGAGAGTTACTTGTACCATGCTTTTTATGGGTCATTTCCTTGAGAGTTACATGTACCATGCTTTTTATGGGTAATTTCCTTGAGAGTTACTTGTACCATGCTTTTTATGGGTCATTTCCTTGAGAGTTACTTGTACCATGCTTTTTATCGGTCATTTCATTGAGAGTTACTTGTACCATGCTTTTCATCGGTCATTTCCTTGAGAGTTACTTGTACCATGCTTTTTATGGGTCATTTCCTTGAGAGTTACTTGTACCATGCTTTGTATGGGTAATTTCCTTGAGAGTTACTTGTACCATGCTTTTTATGGATCATTTCCTTGAGAGTTACTTGTACCATGCTTTTTATGGGTCATTTCCTTGAGAGTTACTTGTACCATGCTTTTTATGGGTCATTTCCTTGAGAGTTACTTGTACCATGCTTTTCATCGGTCATTTCCTTGAGAGTTACTTGTACCATGCTTTGTATGGGTCATTTCATTGAGAGTTACTTGTACCATGCTTTTTATGGGTCATTTCATTGAGAGTTACTTGTACCATGCTTTTTATGGGTCATTTCCTTGAGAGTTACTTGTAATTTATCGGTCATTTCCTTGACAGTTACTTGTACCATGCTTTTTATCGGTCATTTCCTTGAGAGTTACTTGTACCATGCTTTTTATGGGTCATTTCCTTGAGAGTTATTTGTACCATGCTTTGTATGGGTCATTTCCTTGGGAGTTACTTGTACCAAGCTTTTTATGGGTCATTTCCTTGAGAGTTACTTGTACCAAGCTTTTCATGGGTCATTTCCTTGAGAGTTACTTGTACCATGCTTTTTATGGGTCATTTCCTTGAGAGTTACTTGTACCATGCTTTTTACGGGTCATTTCCTTGAGAGTTACTTGTACCATGCTTTTTATCGGTCATTTCCTTGAGAGTTACTTGTACCATGCTTTTTATCGGTCATTTCCTTGAGAGTTACTTGTACCATGCTTTTCATCGGTCATTTCCTTGAGAGTTACTTGTACCATGCTTTGTATGGGTCATTTCCTTGAGAGTTACTTGTACCATGCTTTGTGTATGGGTCATTTCCTTGAGAGTTACTTGTACCATGCTTTTTATGGGTCATTTCCTTGAGAGTTACTTGTACCATGCTTATTATGGGTCATTTTCTTGAGAGTTACTTGTACCATGCTTTTTATCGGTCATTTCCTTGAGAGTTACTTGTACCATGCTTTTTATGGGTCATTTCCTTGAGAGTTACTTGTACCATGCTTTTTATCGGTCATTTCCTTGAGAGTTACTTGTACCATGCTTTTTATGGGTCATTTCCTTGAGAGTTACTTGTATCATGCTTTTTATGGGTCATTTCCTTGAGAGTTACTTGTGCCATGCTTTTTATCGGTCATTTCCTTGAGAGTTACTTGTACCATGCTTTTTATCGGTCATTTCCTTGAGAGTTACTTGTACCATGCTTTTTATGGGTCATTTCCTTGAGAGTTATTTGTACCATGCTTTTTATGGGTCATTTCCTTGAGAGTTACTTGTACCATGCTTTTTATCGGTCATTTCCTTGAGAGTTACTTGTACCATGCTTTGTATCGGTCATTTCCTTGAGAGTTACTTGTACCATGCTTTTTATCGGTCATTTCCTTGAGAGTTACTTGTACCATGCTTTTTATGGGTCATTTCCTTGAGTTACTTGTACCATGCTTTGTATGGGTAATTTCCTTGAGAGTTACTTGTACCATGCTTTGTATGGGTCATTTCCTTGAGAGTTACTTGTACCATGCTTTTTATGGATCATTTCCTTGAGAGTTACTTGTATCATGCTTTTTATGGGTCATTTCCTTGAGAGTTACTTGTAATTTATCGGTCATTTCCTTGACAGTTACTTGTACCATGCTTTTTATCGGTCATTTCCTTGACAGTTACTTGTACCATGCTTTTTATGGGTCATTTCCTTAATTGAGAGTTACTTGTACCATGCTTTTTATGGATCATTTCCTTGAGAGTTACTTGTACCATGCTTTTTATGGATCATTTCCTTGAGAGTTACTTGTACCATGCTTTTTATGGGTCATTTCCTTGAGAGTTACTTGTAATTTATCGGTCATTTCCTTGACAGTTACTTGTACCATGCTTTTTATCGGTCATTTCCTTGAGAGTTACTTGTACCATGCTTTGTATGGGTCATTTCCTTAATTGAGAGTTACTTGTACCATGCTTTTTATGGGTCATTTCCTTGAGAGTTACATGTACCATGCTTTTTATGGGTAATTTCCTTGAGAGTTACTTGTACCATGCTTTTTATGGGTCATTTCCTTGAGAGTTACTTGTACCATGCTTTGTATGGGTCATTTCCTTGAGAGTTACTTGTACCATGCTTTTTATGGATCATTTCCTTGAGAGTTACTTGTACCATGCTTTTTATGGGTCATTTCCTTGAGAGTTACTTGTAATTTATCGGTCATTTCCTTGACAGTTACTTGTACCATGCTTTTTATCGGTCATTTCCTTGAGAGTTACTTGTACCATGCTTTTTATGGGTCATTTCCTTGAGAGTTATTTGTACCATGCTTTGTATGGGTCATTTCCTTGGGAGTTACTTGTACCAAGCTTTTTATGGGTCATTTCCTTGAGAGTTACTTGTACCAAGCTTTTCATGGGTCATTTCCTTGAGAGTAACTTGTACCATGCTTTTTATGGGTCATTTCCTTGAGAGTTACTTGTACCATGCTTTTTATGGGTCATTTCCTTGAGAGTTACTTGTACCATGCTTTTTATCGGTCATTTCCTTGAGAGTTACTTGTACCATGCTTTTTATCGGTCATTTCCTTGAGAGTTACTTGTACCATGCTTTTTATCGGTCATTTCCTTGAGAGTTACTTGTACCATGCTTTGTATGGGTCATTTCCTTGAGAGTTACTTGGACCATGCTTTTTATCGGTCATTTCCTTGAGAGTTACTTGTACCATGCTTTGTATGAGTCATTTCCTTGAGAGTTACTTGTACCATGCTTTTCATGGCTCATTTCCTTGAGAGTTACTTGTACCATGCTTATTATGGGTAATTTCCTTGAGAGTTACTTGTACCATGCTTTTTATCGGTCATTTCATTGAGAGTTACGTGTACCATGCTTTTTATGGGTCATTTCCTTGAGAGTTACTTGTACCATGCTTTTTATGGGTCATTTCCTTGAGAGTTATTTGTACCATGCTTTTTATGGGTCATTTCCTTGAGAGTTACTTGTACCATGCTTTTTATCGGTCATTTCCTTGAGAGTTACTTGTACCATGCTTTGTATCGGTCATTTCCTTGAGAGTTACTTGTACCATGCTTTTTATGGGTCATTTCCTTGAGAGTTACTTGTAATTTATCGGTCATTTCCTTGACAGTTACTTGTTTCATGCTTTTTATCGGTCATTTCCTTGAGAGTTACTTGTACCATGCTTTTTATGGGTCATTTCCTTGAGTTACTTGTACCATGCTTTTTATGGGTAATTTCCTTGAGAGTTACTTGTATCATGCTTTTTATGGGTCATTTCCTTGAGAGTTACTTGTGCCATGCTTTTTATCGGTCATTTCCTTGAGAGTTACTTGTACCATGCTTTTTATGGGTCATTTTCTTGAGAGTTACTTGTACCATGCTTTTTATGGGTCATTTCCATGAGAGTTACTTGTACCATGCTTTTTATGGGTCATTTCCTTGAGAGTTACTTGTACCATGCTTTTTATCGGTCATTTCCTTGAGAGTTACTTGTACCATGCTTTTCATCGGTCATTTCCTTGAGATTTACTTGTACCATGCTTTTTATCGGTCATTTCCTTGAGAGTTACTTGTACCATGCTTTTTATCGGTCATTTCCTTGAGAGTTACTTGTACCATGCTTTTTATCGGTCATTTCCTTGAGAGTTACTTGTACCATGCTTTGTATGGGTCATTTCCTTGAGAGTTACTTGTACCATGCTTTTTATGGGTCATTTCCTTGAGAGTTACTTGTACCATGCTTTTTACGGGTCATTTCCTTGAGAGTTACTTGTACCATGCTTTTTATGGGTAATTTTCTTGAGAGTTACTTGTACCATGCTTTTTATCGGTCATTTCCTTGAGAGTTACTTGTACCATGCTTTTTATCGGTCATTTCCTTGAGAGTTACTTGTACCATGCTTTGTATGGGTCATTTCCTTGAGAGTTACTTGTACCATGCTTTGTGTATGGGTCATTTCCTTGAGAGTTACTTGTACCATGCTTTTTATGGGTCATTTCCTTGAGAGTTACTTGTACCATGCTTATTATGGGTCATTTTCTTGAGAGTTACTTGTACCATGCTTTTTATCGGTCATTTCCTTGAGAGTTACTTGTACCATGCTTTTTATGGGTCATTTCCTTGAGAGTTACTTGTACCATGCTTTTTATCGGTCATTTCCTTGAGAGTTACTTGTACCATGCTTTTTATGGGTCATTTCCTTGAGAGTTACTTGTATCATGCTTTTTATGGGTCATTTCCTTGAGAGTTACTTGTGCCATGCTTTTTATCGGTCATTTCCTTGAGAGTTACTTGTACCATGCTTTTTATCGGTCATTTCCTTGAGAGTTACTTGTACCATGCTTTTTATGGGTCATTTCCTTGAGAGTTATTTGTACCATGCTTTTTATGGGTCATTTCCTTGAGAGTTACTTGTACCATGCTTTTTATCGGTCATTTCCTTGAGAGTTATTTGTACCATGCTTTGTATCGGTCATTTCCTTGAGAGTTACTTGTACCATGCTTTTTATCGGTCATTTCCTTGAGAGTTACTTGTACCATGCTTTTTATGGGTCATTTCCTTGAGTTACTTGTACCATGCTTTTTATGGGTAATTTCCTTGAGAGTTACTTGTATCATGCTTTTTATGGGTCATTTCCTTGAGAGTTACTTGTGCCATGCTTTTTATCGGTCATTTCCTTGAGAGTTACTTGTACCATGCTTTTTATCGGTCATTTCCTTGAGAGTTACTTGTACCATGCTTTTTATGGGTCATTTCCTTGAGAGTTATTTGTACCATGCTTTTTATGGGTCATTTCCTTGAGAGTTACTTGTACCATGCTTTTTATCGGTCATTTCCTTGAGAGTTACTTGTACCATGCTTTGTATCGGTCATTTCCTTGAGAGTTACTTGTACCATGCTTTTTATGGGTCATTTCCTTGAGAGTTACTTGTAATTTATCGGTCATTTCCTTGACAGTTACTTGTTTCATGCTTTTTATCGGTCATTTCCTTGAGAGTTACTTGTACCAAGCTTTTTATGGGTCATTTCCTTGAGAGTTACTTGTACCAAGCTTTTCATGGGTCATTTCCTTGAGAGTTACTTGTACCATGCTTTTTATGGGTCATTTCCTTGAGAGTTACTTGTACCATGCTTTTTACGGGTTATTTCCTTGAGAGTTACTTGTACCATGCTTTTTATCGGTCATTTCCTTGAGAGTTACTTGTACCATGCTTTTTATCGGTCATTTCCTTGAGAGTTACTTGTACCATGCTTTTTATCGGTCATTTCCTTGAGAGTTACTTGTACCATGCTTTGTATGGGTCATTTCCTTGAGAGTTACTTGTACCATGCTTTTTATGGGTCATTTCCTTGAGAGTTACTTGTATGTCCATTCGACTCTTTAAACCTCACGTACACACAATCTTGCAAACAAAAAACTCTTATCTAATTAAATGGTCCTCTTCAAAAAAGATTTTAAGTCTGTTTAAGAATTCTACTGTTAATTTATTGATTTCAGGGACCGGTGTAATTCATATTTATCTCTTGGAAAAAGTTTATGGCATACCCTCTGAATATACCACAAAAAGTTTCTGTCCTATATGAAATATCTACTAAATAAGTATATGTCCTATCTTATCTATGAAAAAAAATCAAACAGACTTTAACTTCATTTTTATCAGATTAATACAGATCAAATATTGTCACTGTAGTCTTTGAATTTGTCTGGAAATTTTAACTGATCTACTCCTTGAAGAAGGAATATAATGTTTTTTTTCAATTTCAATTTCTCAGTTTCACGAAGAGTAATACACTACGATAGTTTGAACAATTTGTATTATCTTTTTTTCAATATATATTTTTCGGTCTTTTGACTTCGTTTTTTTCTTGATGTTCTAGTTAGAATGTTTTATTATTAAATAGTTTTCCTTATTTTTAAAGATGTATATTTTATTTGATCCTACCTTTATTCAATGATTTACATTTGGTTAATTTGTACACTGATGGCAGTATATCATATCACCTTAAATAGAATGATTAATTTCAGAATTTTGGTTCAATGTTATTATTTATTTTTTATACATGTATCTTTTTTTCAACCTTTTCAACATCATTTCATGTTTGTCCTATAAACCTAATATTAATGTCTAGACTTGAAATTGTATTTCCATTGTTGTTACTTGATTGTTCCTCTATATTGTTTATTATGTTGTAATTAAATTCGTATAGCCTATTTTATACATTAATACATATGCCATTAAGATGTTGCTGTCCTTTTAGCGGTGAAGACTAAATAAGAAGAAGCCCTGTCAAAAATTAAGTAAAATTAAATGTGTCTCCTTCTACGTTTTGCACCGGTCCCAACTCCCCAATAAATATTGACCGGTCCCTCATAATTGCTAAGTTAGTCCAGTGGCAAATGTTTTATACATGCTCATAATACATTAACACATTAACAATAAATTCAACAGGTAGGCCCTACAATGTTGTCCATCTCGAATGAAATGAGGAAAATTATGACTTTCACTAGAAAACGGGGATATCGCCTAATATTTACCACATAAATAATATCTAAAGATGAATAAGTATTTAGTATGACGATAAATATTTACAATCCTGTACAAATTACAAAAATACTGAACTCACTGATGATGTCCGTAACTTCAAAACAACTTGTCCGTAACTTTTTTCCTTATACCAATAAGGATGTCCGTAACTTCAGCATGATGTCAGTAACTTTCAAAAAATCTCTATTCATGGATGTAATTATTTAAAAAAAGAAATGATAAATAACAAAAATACCGAATTCCTAGGAATATTCAAACTGGAAGTTCTTTATCATGTTTATGGAATGGCAAAGTCAAAAGTTCAATTTAACACTCCAAATGAATGGAAAACAACGGTCATATTCCTGCCTTGGTACAATAAAAAGTAAAATTACAAAAATACTGAACTCTGAAGAAAATTCAAAAAGGAAAGTCCCTTATCAAATGGAAAAATCCAAAGCTCAACCAAATGGATAACAACTGCGATTTTCCTGATGGTACAGGTATTTTCTTATGTAGAAAATTGTACGGCAAAATTAATGTATCTTACATTCTACTGGCTTTATAAATAGATTGTTAACTGCTTAAGTTTTAGATGATAAATCATGACATGCAGGTTATAAATCTCAACATTTCCATCTGTATAAATTACATTAATAGTGAACATATGAAAATCACCCTAAGAGAACAAGTTTTGAGGTCAATCCTTAGCAGAACTACATAGATGAATCAGCCCAAACCTCTAAAGAAGATATGTATGATTTGATACCCGATCTTATTGAATCCCTGAGGTCAATGAAACTTTTAGAATATTTTAAATCTACCTTTATTGCTATAATAAACTGACCCCTGATCTGATCAACAATATAGCCTCCCATCTTCTCCGTAGATATTGGCATTTTTTTTCTCACAATCAACAACGTTATTTAAGGTGGCACGGTAGTATTTGCTTTCCAGAATTTAGGTTGCTCTTTTGTGTACCCTACTTAGGTAAATGTATCTAAACAGTGTGATTGGACAAAAAATACAGTATCAACTGAACATACTTTCCCAAACTGAGTGATGAATCAGGTGTAGAAAAATATGAAATAATTTTATATACAGATGAAAATGAATTTTTGAGAATTTTTTTAAATTTTGCATTCACTGCACCATAAAAGACCTAAAAGTACTAGTGTCCTTAGGATGTTAAAAATAGCAAAAAAAGTAAACGGTCATGGTACATATCCAAATTCTTTTCTGAATGGTAAAATGAAAGTACTTCAGTTAACTGTGAATGTAGAAATTTTTGCAGTGTTAGAAAGTGGTGAAAATTCTAAAAAGGCTATCATTATCCCTTATGGCCAGGAAATACTACCGTGCCACCTTAAAGGAAAGGATATCAATTTTATTTCCGCGGTTACACATGCCAAGGACTCATCAATGAACAATCTATTAAGCTAGAGGAATGTTAGATTAATTTCGCTGTACCGTCAGGTCCCGTTTTATCCCGGGAACAATTTTTAAAAATTTAACGGAAAATCCGTGACACTCTGGTTTGCTGTTTTCTCTTGTTTAGTTTGAAGCATATCGTTATTGTATAAATCTATGTAACAATTAAGGTGTTTGATAGTGTTTATTGTCCTTTAAGTGTTGAAATTGTTAATCTTACAATTTAAAAAAAAAAAGTTACCCACATCCGAAAATAAAGTTACGGACACTCTGATTATTTTTGACTTATAAGTTACGGACATCTTATGCACTTTTTAAATATTGGCCTTGCGCTAAAGTGAAGTCAAAATTAAAAAATTGTAGTGATGGTAAGTGATTTCTTTATTCAAAAATCCTATCAATATTAAAATAGATCACGAAAAACGCTGCCAAAAGTAGATTTCGTATCAACTATCATCTCAACAAATTAAGAGTCCGCCATATTGGGCTGTGGTTAACTTAAGTTACCCACGGCCGTTTAATTAAGGGCATACGATACAGTTTTGATCCTGTATTTACAAGTTCATGAAAATTTGCATATAGGCTATTTTTAACCTGATTAAATCAAATATGTAATAAAAAATATACCTTCATGTGCTACTTTTTGAGTAAAATGAGGTCGAAATTTTGTATATTTGCTCGAAATTCAGATATGTGGCCGTAATTTCTTTTTCGAAAGAAAGACATAACTTTTTTGTTATAAAAGATAAACACAAATTGTTTTTTGTTGAATAATCGGTAATTTCTGTATTTTATAAATATCCTTCAAAATATGCAATTTTTTATTCAGAAATAACTCATATTTATCAAATGTTCATGATTTGAGGAAAAAACGTAATTTTTTACTGCATGTTTATCAAAATTTAAAAAAATCCTCTATTTACAGTTTTATAAAATTTGGGTTACATAATCTACCTGCAAAATGAAACAAAATGCCGTTTTGAAAAATAGGAGTCCATGAACTCGTTTTCAAATTAAATCAGTTTAAATGATAAAAATCAGTCGAAAAATGCATCTTTTCCCGATATGTCACAGTTTGACGTCGCGAAAATAACAAATTACGTTAGCAACGTCACTGCCTTCCCTGTAACTGTATCGTATGCCCTTAGGTAACAATACACAGTTAGAAGTTTAGTTTCGCATTATGACCCCTGTGAATTTTTTAAATATGAAAGTTTTTGTACAATAAAATTGATTTTTAGATAATTGAAGAATAATATAGCCTTCTTAGTGTGTTTATATGAATATTTAGATTGTTTTAAACATGTTTTATAGGCCATTTATATGATTGACAGTCCGTATTTTCCTATCCGTACCGTCCATAGGTCCATAAATTATGGTAGTGTTTATCAACAAAGATTTTGCGCTCGATCTTTTCAATTAGATTTTATGGAAAAACGAGCAGGAAGGCATATGATTTTTTTTGAACCACTCGATAGATATAAACCTATGGATTCAGGAAAGGTATCACTGTAACTGATTGAAATTTTCCTTTAGACCAAATTTTGGAGACTTTTGTGACATGTTCACCCCCCTTTTTTGCTATATTTTGTATCTAAGAAATGCAGATTGTTGCCATGGTTACACTCAAAAGGGATCATCTTTCACCCTTATGACCATTAGAAATCAAATCTATGGAAGATTCTCTTTCTAAAAGTATATACATGCATAAGACACATATAAAGCCTTCTTTGTTAGACAGGAGGGGGAAGAGGGTGTTTAAAAATTATGAGCATCAATTTTAAGTTTTTTTCCTAACTGTGTATTGCTACCTTAAGCACAGTGACAACAGAACTAGTTTATTCAAATTTACCCGAGTACGTTGTTTTGTTTAACGCCGTTTAGTCCAAGGATAGAGTTGTCTTTTTGACACTGTTCCTTCATCTGTTTATCACCACATGTAACGTCTATGTTATATAGGCACATACATTTTAATTTTGTATTTATATTGCGACGGAGATCATACTTATTTGTTCAGTGTATGTTTTCTTGTTTTTGTTCGAGTTAAGTCATTTTTATTGATAGTTTTATAATATATCTTTTGATGTTGAAATGTTACACTACTGTCTCGGGTTAGGATGAAGGTTGGCGCCTGCTAAATTTTAAAACCCACTGCATATTTATACAACTGCCCTTAGTCGAGCCTGTTGTTCAGTGGCTGTCGTTTGTTGGTGTGGTTCATAGGTGTTTCTCGTTTCTCGTTTTTATATAGACTGCAGACCGTTGGTTATATAAAAAAGAAGATGTGGTATGATTGCCAATGACACACGCATTAACATAGGTCACCGTATGGCCTTCAACAATGAGCAAAGCCCATACCGTATAGTCGGCTATAAAAGGTCCCGATAAGACAATGTAAAACAATTCAAACGAGAAAACTAACGGCCTTATTTATGTAAAAAAAAATGAACTAAAAACAAATATGTAACACATTAACAAACGACAACCACTAAATTACAGGTTCCTGACTTGGGACAGGCACATACATTAATAATGTGGCGGGGTTAAACATGCTAGTGGTATAACGTACAACATAAGAACGAACTATAAAAATCAGCTGAAAAGGCTTAACTCAGCAGATAGACAAAAAATACAAGTGGACACGGCCGGGTACTTATACATCCCGACACAAAGATCAGATCTGAGAGACTCAGTACTCGCAGTTATCTGACAGTTATCAGAAATCAAGAAAACAAGGCAATAAATGAAGGAAGAGTCTACAAATCTTTGAAAAATCAATCTTTAAACCGATTTGAAAGTTGGAAATTAAAACAATTACATATATTAATAAACGAATAAAAAATCGTTTTAATTAAAAATAACAAGAATTAAACTATGATAATATTATGCTCATAATCAATACATATACCAATGTTTTTATAAGGCAATCCTGCATTGCTAAAATTCCTTCCAACTTATGTTCACTAAAAAATCACTCTATTTCAACAACTTTCGTCGGTAAAAGTGTCCGAAGAATGTTTTGATTCGGGTCTACTTTTGTTTGCACTTTTTCTGTCAATTGTAAACTCCACGGTTTTCCCTTTCACTAGTTCTCCTAATACTGACTGGAAAACCTGCGATCCACCAGGCAATCGAGCTCTCTCGATCTGAACCTTGTACATACTGTAGCCATCGTCTAGAGGATTCTTTCCATTCAATACAACTTTGGATATAACTGACTGTTCGAATCGTTCATGGTGTTGATTCAACTTTTCATCTTTCACAAAAGTTGTTTCTGTGTTAAGCCTTTCAAATCCAAAATCCAAATCCATAGTTATAAAATTATGGAATGAAATAAAAACTTAGTTCCCTCTCATTAAATACCTTATTCCTCAACAAATAAGAAGACTTAATAGAATACAAAACAAGTCTCACTGCTACTAAATGCTGTTCATTTCTTTCATCATTAAAACGACTTTGTCATTCTTCGTTTATCTCCTTCGTCTGTACTTGATAAGATATCATTCTGAGATAACTATAATAATAGAAATAAGATGCTTATTTAAATAAGTCCACCCGAAGTACGCATAACATTCACATTTGTAAAAATTCCTTTTAAATATTGTACTGCCGAATTAAATACTTGCACAATTAATTTAACATATAATATCCACAACGCAAACAAACGTCTTTGTCAAGAGAAATAAATATCTAATTGTATTTCTTTAAAATGTTTGTATAAAAAGAAGACATTAAGAAAAACATGACAACCCATATGTAGTCGCTTATGCATTGTAAGGCGATTCTACCTTTGTTTACCAAAACATACATCATTTCTTTAAAGTCAATTACAGTTTATAAACATGTGGACACATAACCAAGTTCAAAAAGATTGCATCGTTGTTATGATATATGATCATAGAGATATTACTTTCATTAAAATACTTTTCTCATTTTTCTTTCGCTATGCAATATACGACCTATTTCTTTTCAATATCAACCCTATAAGTGTCAAGCATTTGTATTTATACAATTGGATATTTACTTACATTTTCATTATGATGATCTTTGTTATGTAATGATTATTTCCATGGCAATTTGTTATAAAAAAAGGAGTACTCGTACACTCAACTTTCAGATATAGCTTTGCTGATATGTGTGGTTCCGAAAAAAATGAAATGAATCTTAGCCGTGTTTATTTCTAAAGCCTTTGGTTTATAAACTCAATGTGATAACTAACAAAACATGCGACCAGGATAATTATCATTTCGGATTCCTAAAACTAGTGAATTGTCTTTTTATATAATATTTGTAAGACTTATGTTCAAATTCGGCCAGGGGCAGCATTTCGGGTAACTTGTTCATTAAAACAAGCGATTTGAAGAAGTAAAAAAAACCAAAACAAGTCTGTGGAATATACAAAGAGCAGTTTGACAGTGATTGTATATTTGGTCGCCAAAATCATTACAAGCTCAAACCACCAAGTGATGAACACTTAAGAGAAACAATATATGTATTAAAAGATTTGAAATAAATCCATGATTCCACATAGAAACATATTAATTATAGAAAAGCACATAGTCATCATATGATATGAGCTCCATGTTTTGTGAACGTCTTTCTTAACTGTCGTATTAGACTGACCAGTGCATATCGCGCATGGTACGTTAAATGTATTTTAGCGCGAAAATTAACTTACATTTAGCTGAATTTATTGCCGTCGTAGTTCCATCTTGTCGCCTTCGTACTTTTATTCGATGATAACACGACGGGATTACGAGGTCTTTACGAAGTCGTATTGCCATCGTAAGACCTTCGGGTAGCTTCGTGATTCATTCGTGTAGACATCGTAATGTCAAAACTGCCCGATGGAAACGATGGAAACTCGAATGCAATACGATGGTCAAAGATGCATTCCCGGTGACATTACGATGGTGAGGATGGTGATACGAACTCAATACGAACCCTCAACATCGGACGCACCTTCGGGGATTTTTTAACATGCTAAAAAATTTAGAACCCTTCCAGAGATTGTACCTGAAGGCTAGAAAAAGTGGCCGATGGTTCTACAATGGTTAAAGATGGCAATACGAATAGCCCGATCTGGATACGATCAGTCCCGATTTTGAAAATTTCCATAATCGTGTTGCCATCGGCGTAAAAATCGGGACAGTGTGACGCGGGCATAAAAGAGAAACAATATATGTATTAAAAGACCTGAAATAAATCCATGATTTCACATAGAAACAAAATGGTTATAGAAAAGCACATTTAGATCCAATAACTAAAAAGAATATTGGAAATAACAGAAAGCTAAATTAAACCAGAAGGACAGTTTTCTAATTTGTTTCAAAATAAACCTGGTTACAAACATTTATTAAATGTAGTAAGTTGGATCCCGCAAAAATAGACCCATTGATTACCATTTAAAGTTAGATGGTGAAATATTTTACCGCAATTTTATGCGAGCGAAACTTATGATATTGAGATGTGCTGATGATTTATTATCTTAACCAGGCTGTTTGTCAACAGGCTCTTGTAAGGGTTGTGAGAACAAACGATACCGGATTTGCAAGCAAATACTGCACATCAAGTCTTCCAATAGTCACCCCATTAATATATCATGCACCATATTTTCCCATGTTTATTGCAAAACTATACTCACTGTAAATGTGGCAAACAGCGTTTGTAGTCTCTGATAAGAAAAATCAAGATTAAGTGTTGTGACTACAATGACATACATTTTAAAAGTAAAATATTTGCGTTTTGTAATATTGTAGTTCAACACCACCGTAGTCATACGCTTGAAAAACTGTTACAATATTACTATGTCAAATGTTAACAATGAATTTCCTTGTGCTGCACTCAAATAGTATCATGGATTAAAAGTAAAAATTAAAAATAAATTAAAATGAATTGCCTTTTCATACAAAAATATCAAGCCTGATTAATTATAACTGTTAACAAATACACAAGGGGGTAATACATAAAATATCTCGTCTTAAAATAAATAGAGAATATTCTTATTTTTTTCTGAACGAAGAAAGATGAATGTAAAATTAACAGCTTTTCGGTCTGCATTCAACCCACTTAAAGATAGTTGGCGATAACATTGAAAGGACATATAATTGTACGTCTTTGTCAATCATAGATTAGACAGTAAAAAAGAAAACATGTTTTCTTAAGCTTGTTCAACAAAAGCGATAATATTTCTTTACAATTAGGATGTCTTATATTTTAATGAAATTGTCAATGATAAGCTATCACGTATTACCGTACAGTAGTACTACAGGTAATCGAGACGGTTAAATACGAAAAACACTATGCCAACACTGAACAGGGTTATAACAAATTGCTTAAAGGATAAATCTTATATCAGATAATGAAATATCTAACAGAAATGCTGAAAAATGAACTAAATGTTTGCAGTATTCCTATGATTCCACAGAATAACTAGAGGCCCTAAAGAGCCTGTGTCCCTCACCTTGGTCTATGTGAATATTAAACAAAGGAAGCAGACGGATTCATGATAAAATTGTGTTTTGGTGATGGTAATGTGTTTGTAGATCTGACTTTACTGAACATTTTTGCTGCTTACAATTATCTCTATCTAAAATTGAGAATGGAAATGGGGAATGTGTCAAAGAGACAACAACCCGACCAAACAAAAAAACAACAACAGCAGAAGGTCACCAACAGGTCTTCAATGTAGCGAGAAATTCCCGTACCCGGAGGCGTCCTTCAGCTGGCCCCTAAACAAATATATACTAGTTCAGTGATAATGAACGCCATACTAATTTCCAAATTGTACACAAGAAACTAAAATTAAAATAATACAAGACTAACAAAGGCCAGAGGCTCCTGACTTGGGACAGGCGTAAAAATGCGGCGGGGTTAAACATGTTTATGAGATCTCAACCCCCTATACCTCTAACCAATGTAGAAAAGTAAACGCATAACAATACGCACAATAAAATTCAGTTCAAGAGAAGTCCGAGTCTGATGTCAGAAGATGTAACCAAAGAAAATTAACAAAATGACAATAATACATAAATAACAACAGACTACTAGCAGTTAACTGACATGCCAGCTCCAGACTTCAATTAAACTGACTGAAAGATTATGATTGCATCATATAAACATCAGGCAAAATCCTTCCCGTTAGGGGTTTAGTATCATACCATCATAACATATATGAGAAGAACATAACCCGTGTCATGCCAACAACTGTTTTTAGAATAAATGTGTTTAGTTCCGACGCAAAGACCTTATCAGTGACTCAATATTAACGCCAAAATATGCAATCTTTAATGACTTGACAACAGTATCGTAATTATATCCCTTCTTAATAAGTCTATTCAAAGGTGAAAAAATGAACTTGGCCCAGTAGTTTCAGTGAAAATTGTTAGTAAAAATTTACAAATTTTATGAAACTTGTTAAAAATTGACTATAAAGGACAAAAACTCCTTAGGGAGTCAACTGACTATTTCGGTCATGTTGACTTATTTGAAAATCTTACTTTCCTGAACATCCTGAATGCTGCTTACAGTTTGTCTCTATCTATAATAATATTCAAGATAATAACCAAAAACAGCTCGACAAATGACGAATCAAAGCAACAAAATACTACACAAATAACTGAAAATTTAGCGATACTAACAACACCGAATCCGGGGTGAACTCAGGTGCACCAAAGGGATATAAAGTAACTGTGTCTCTCTATGCATCCCTAGCAAATTAAATTCTGGTGAAAATCGCATTTGGTTATACCACAATCGATGGAATAGGGAGATACTGCGACATATTTTCTAAAAATATAAAGTTGTCGACCTGGATATTTCCCCCGTTATAAAACTGGTTGACCGGTATCAAAGTTGATGTTTAAATATAATGTCTTCATCACTTATAGCGAATGCATGGTTATATGATACGATGTATAGAAGTTATTTATTATATCCTATCTTTGATTATTCTTTATAGTTGATATCGATATGTAACTTGCCGGTCTACACTTATATTCAGCGCTAGTTCTGAATTTTTAATCTGAAAATTCGTTAAAATATAAAGAAATAAAATTGGATGTGGATGATTGACATTTTTTTTATTCTAGTTTAATCTAACTTTTTTTGTACATTTAATTTTACTAAAATCATTTGTGATAAATAAACAACAAAACATTGTGTAACAAACATAAATAACATAAAAAAAGCTTAATATGTATAATTAAACCATTTTATGTAACTTTAAAGTACTATGTCATAAACAATGATCATCTCTTCGTAAATTTTACGGACGCCATTTATACGAGTTGGTTGTCCCTTATGGAATTACCGTTTCACAAATGATATCGGATATGTTCGTTACGTTATAACTACAATCCCCTTCCCTTTCATAAATGTGACCTACCGAATTTAACTATTTACCGGATTTGGTATCTCATAAGCAACCCGACGGTGCCTCATGTGGAACAGGATCTGCTTACCCTTTCTGAGCTCCTGAGATCACCCCTGGTTTTTGGTGGGGTTCGAGTTGTTTATTCTTTAGTTTTATGTGTTGTGTCGTGTGTGCTATTGTTTGTCTGTTTGTCCTTTTCATTTTTTGCCATGGCGTTGTCAGTTTATTTTCGATTTATGATACTCAGGTTGACCGTCCCTCTGGTATCTTTCGTCCCTCTTTCACTCATGCTACTATCGTTATATGGATACTCAACATCTGAAATAATTCATAACTTCTTATATACATCAGTCATAATTTCAAAATCCCCTCCCCCTCCCCCTCAAAGTATTGTATATTTTCATATTAACCTTGAAATTAATCCATTGATTTACAAAATAATTTCCGTTTTTGTGACGACAATGTCTAAAAATCAAAAGTATGAAATAAGTCAAGGTTTCATGGATATTGTTTGTGTCTTATCGTTGGTATGATTTTAGTTTAAAGCAACTATGTGCACAGAATTTATTTGTTTTACAAATTTTGATATAGAAAAAAGGCAGACATAGTTAGATAGTGCAGTTAGTTTCACAATTACCAACACAGTTTTATACTAATATTCTTGTATTTGTTATACAATACAGCTAATAACATAACTACAAAACTAGTCTCGATTTATATCAAATATTTAAAATTTACATGTGACGTCACTTTTTGAGGCTTGATACATTTGAGTGACACAAGGTTAGGTATTCTATTATGTATTTTTTTGTGTATTGTCCTAAATCAATTTTAGGTATTCATGGTTATTTTGTGGTTAATATGTCGAAATGAAGTATTTATTTATGTATTTCTTTGTCCTGTGTGTTCTTGCATTTATCTGTACTGTTTAAAGTTTCCTGCTCATGTAAAGTTCTTATTTTAGCGGTATATTTAACAGTGCCACAAAGCGCGAGGTTCTGCTAGCCACAATTCAGGTCCAACCCACCTTTTTTTTAAATATCCTGTACCATGTCGTTTCTTTGTATGTTGCATTGTCGATTGTTTTTGTTGCACTTTAGTGTTTCTGTTGTTTCGTTGTTTTCCTTCAGTTATAGTTGATGTGTTTCCTCGTTTTAATTTTGTAACCCAGATTTGTTTTCTTTCGATAATGACTCTTGAACAGCGATATACTACTGTTGTCTTTATTTGATGTACCATTAGAACAGCAAAGTCTTTTTTTGGTTTACAAGTGAGAGAAAAAAAAAAGAGCTGGATTGAAAACATGAACAATTTTCTGTTCACAGAATTGAATGTTTTGGACGCCAGAGGTATTATGTCAAACATTTCACTTTTTATAAAGTAATATAAAATAGAATTTTTTACTCGATAGAAATATGTGGATTTGGGGCACTTAAGTTAGTCATTGGGTATATATTTTTTATTTTACAGGGAATCAGTTGAGCGATCAAAATAAAGAGAAAAAGGAAAGACAAGGTCAGATACTTTTTTTTTTAAAGAAGTAGATGTAAGGTAAATGTCAACTAGACGACAACCCAAACAAAATATTATAAGTCAACATGAACTTTTCAACAATCTACCAAATAACATAAAGACATGTCTCTATACAAAATGTTCAGCTCTAAGTCGTCACAAGTTTAAATTGTCGTGACTAAATTAATCAAATGAACCTAAATCAAACCTTTTGTTAAAATTCCTTGTATTTGACGAAATGTATAGTGCAATTTGCAGTCTATAACATTGACTCGATTACGTTCGTATGAAATAGTATACATCTATATTTAGATGCTTTTGTAAATTGAAAAATGTTTGAATATTACGTAACATTCCTTGTAGTATAAGTGGCTATCCAATACAATCCAATAGTTCACGATTTAATATTCATTTGCTTAACACACAATCTCGAACCGAACATTATTAACGCGGAGAAATACCATTGGTAGTGATAGTCTAAAAAAAAGTTAAAGACTGTATCTATTCATTTTCAACAATTTTGTCTCGAGTTATCATTCGTTAACCAACAAAACATACTTTCCCTAGACGAGAGAAAACCAGATACAGTATGTGTTCTGAAAGGTGGGATGGATACAAGGACAATGTCCATGAACGATAAGAAAAATACTTGAGTAAAAGGCTCTAGTAAAAGAAGTCTAGCAAAATTCCATCAAACCAAATTCAAAAGGTATCCCAAAATAACCAAGGGGTGATCTGAAGTTCTCTGAAAGGAAAAGCATATCCTGTTCCACATGTTGCACCTATGGTGTTGCTCATGTATGACCAAATTCGATAACGAGTTCTTATGAGTTAGAGTATCTTTCGACTATCTTTTTATTTGAAAGTTTACATTCGGAGAAAGGGGACGGATAGTGGTTAAGACAATTTGAATATATCCGTTGTTATCTGCTAAACAGATATTCCACAACGGTCAAGCAACTCGTGATGGCGTCATAAACATATTCTAAAAGATGATTTCAACTTGAAAAGCTGGCATAGGAAGATTTGGCATTATGTATCGCCTCAATGGACTGTGATGAACTTTTCTGGTAATTCTGGTAAACGAAATATTTTATCACCATTTTCATCATTTATTCCAGATTTGTATTTCATCTCAAAATCGTATAAGCGTCAATCCATCGTTGAGTTGTTGCATTCAATTAAGCAGATGTGTGTACGCATGTTAATGGATTTTTTGTTGAAATACTAGTACTATATATTTGAAGAAAAGTCTTTAAATTAATATAACGCCTATCGTATCCTACAAATTCAAAAATTTTCTTATCATTTCAGGCGCAGTTCATGTAGCCGTACACGAACCTTTCTTTTTGTCGCTTCGGGTATAATTCGTTTTTTAAAACAATAAGTCCATCATTTTCGCACGCCACATGAAACATGAATGTTTATTTGAAGCTTATTTGATGCCAACATCTTCTCGAAGTCTTCGAAATACTAGGTCTGTTCTATTAAGATGTGTCTGATATTTTTCTGAAATGTAATGACATCATCTATGTGATAAAAAACATATTTTGAAGTTCAAATTCGACAGTTTGGTCTCAATAAGGTGGTTTGTGATATAGAAAAGTTCTCTTTTAAAGGCTAAATTGCATTATATTGTACTTGTATTTATGAGAATATTTCTATACTCTATTTGGTGCATTAGTGTTTCTCGTTTCTAATAAAGATTAGACCTTTGAATTTGACTTATTTTGTGTTTTTTTTTGTCGTGACATTGTCTGTTCGTGGTTTTCGTCTAATGAGTTTGATTATTCATCTGTAATCTTTCGCCTCTTTTATGTCGGTTCGGGTAATGTGGTCTTTGGTTGACTATTTGTCACTAGCTGCCAGCTTGCCGGAGTTAAAACCTGCATTTCTTTAACATACAGACATATAATCTGGTGTAAATTCACTTCTGTTTTGACTTGACTTATGACCTTCCATCACTGTATTGGATACATAAACTACATAAGTGTCTTTACACACAACGGTATATTGCTGGACATTCCAAGTGCTCCACGAAACCTTTTTCAAAATTATAAACATCTATTTTATTATCAATCAAACCCGGGCTTCAAAGTTATTGTGAAACTGCCTGTTCTAGAGGTGGCGTGAAGTAGATGTGGATACACAAAAATCCAAAGATATTTTAGAGTACATACAGTCTAAGACTCTTTCATCTTGCGATAGTATTAAAACATTTGACTTTTCTACACTTTACATTAGTATTCCCCATTCCAAACTAAAAGAAAAATCGAAAGATTTGGTATTGCTTTGTTTTATATAAAAAAAAAATGGCCAACGTAGTATCTTGTCTTAGGGAGGGATAAATCGTAGTTTTGTAAAGAATCACTCTGATTAAAAAAAAAATCTGACACTGACCTTAGCAAGATGCTTGATTTCTTGATTGACAACATATTAGTTACGTTTAAAGGACGTGTTTTTCAACAAACTATTATCATTCCCATGGGAACCGATAGTTATCAAAGGTACCAGGATTATAATTTAGTACGCCAGACGCGCGTTTCGTCTTAATAAGACTCATCAGTGACGCTCATATCAAAATTTTTATAAAGCCAAATAAGTACAAAGTTGAAGAGCATTCAGGATCCAAAATTCCAAAAAAAGTGCCAAATACGGCTTAGGTAATCTATGCCTGAGATAAGAAAACCCTTAGTTTTTCGAAAAATTCAACGTTTTGCAAACAGGAAATTTATAAAAATGACCACATTATTGATATTCATGTCAACACCGAAGTATTGACTACTGGTCTGGTGATACCTCGGCAATTGTGTCGCTCTTCTTGCCGACTTGTTCGTATGTTATTATGAGGCTTAATTCATACAGGAACTTCTTAGGGAGAATAATGAGAAGATAGCAATATCCCTTAACCCGTACTTTCCGCTATATAGATAGTTCTCTCACTAAATAACTGAAAAGTTGGTAACTATGTTGAACGCATCTAGCCCATCGAACTAGAGATAAATGATACAACAGATACAGTTATGTCTGACACGTATCTTGACTTACATCTAGTAATTGACAATAAGGGTCGGTTGAAATTTGTTATTCTCGTGGGAATTTGTCTGATGCGAGGTCCGTTTCTGTGTGTGTTACATTTAAGTGTTATGTCGTTGTTCTCCTCTTATATTTAATGCGTTTCCCTCGGTTTTAGTTTGTTACCCCGATTTAGTTTTTTGTCCATGGATTAACGAGTTTTAAACAGCGGTATACTACTGTTGCCTTTATTGAAAACAAAACTTGACGACAAAAGAGATGATTTCAGCTTCCCAATTGTGAAATTTCAATTTGGTCCAGAGATATTGCTGTTTGACCCGGAACAAATCGCAATAGAAAATATAGACGTTCAAATGTTCACCTTCTATCACTATACAATACAGAAAAAATCACTACCAAAATATAAAACCATATAAATTTAAATAAAACATTATTACACCAACTCTGAGCCTTAGCCGATCAGGTATTTAGATTTTTTTTTATCATGACGTCAAACATGACGCCAGAAAAAAACGAAATTGTTTCAAAGACGAGATTTGTAAGTATATATATTACAATACAATGCACTTAATCTTTATGACTATGATTGCACAAAGTTTGAATATGCACTGCAGACATCTTTGGAGATTCTAGACATGAAAACATCATTTGAAAACATTCAGAACGACGAAATGTAGAAGACATTTATTAATCAATCAGGAACGATAGATTGTCGAAGTCTCTAACCGTTAAACTCTGGTTTCAATATATGGACATGATTAACATTATGAAACTGTTCATTAAAGCAGCGAGATACCGGTGATTGGTGTTTTACATTTACACGCTATACAGGAAATGCTACTCTTCTTTTCTGCAACCGGACACAACTTATATGTGAAGTCAGTCTATTGTTATCTTCAATAAATACAAACATTAGAAACAGAATATTCCGATATGTATTCGAAGTTATGTGAAGGATATCGCGTTATAAGGAGATGCAACATATATTGGACAGGAATTTCAATAGATAGACGTTTATAAGGAGCGTTAAAACAAGTGGAGGGTTGACAAGAAGCAAAGGGATGTCTGAAGTGTAAAGGGCGCAATGGCTACTTTCAATGCCAACATGCTCAGAGATCAATTCAGCTATGCAAACAGTGGACAAATTGCAATATACAACTAGCGAACTAGCAAAAAACAACAACATAAAAACTAGCGAACAACACAAAGAAAAGCACAAAATCGAAACTAGAGAGATAACAAGGATTCTTTCGTATCTAAGTGACAGATAGTTCTTTTCTGAGAGTTTAGATCTTCAAAATATTGAAACTAGGGTCACTGATATCAATGACGGTAGTTGAAGAACAAAACATCATTGAATCGATGAAAGATCAGGATGCGTTTTCAACTTTGAATGAAAAGACAAAAATCAGAACACAAGGTAACACCCTAAATGATAGTTCTCAGCTACTTTCTCAGAGATTGATAACAGCCGCTTTAAACATGTCACAGATGATGCAATCGGTGCTTGTTCAGCGGAATATGATACTTCTACCACTGATGTTCAGTACGTTCTTTATGGTGGATCCTGATTGCATCGCATTCAATGGCGTTGAGGTGTAACGTTCGGTAGAATTGCGAATATATGTATGTTGATCACGTCTGTAGAAAATATAACACAGCAATTGTCGTTTTCGATGGCTATGGAAATGGACCTTCTACAAAAGACCTCACTCATCAAAGACGAAAAAAAGGTATATTAGTAGTTGGAACCAAACTGCTATTCAAAGAAGACACTGACCTTTAAATCAAAGAAATAACAGTTCTAAGTAAATGTAGAAAACAAACAAAACTTTATAATAATTCTTGCATTAAAAGTCAAAATATTGTCTCACATCAAGCGACGCCGACGTATTAATTGTTCAAACTGCAGTTGAGAGTTCAAAATCTACAACGACTGTCCTAATTAGTCAAGGGACGGATCGTTTGGTATTGTTGTGTTACCATATGAACTCTCGCCATCAATCTGAAATGAATCAGTCAACTAAAATGTTCAAGTTATGGATCCTTAGGAAAACAAAGCAAGTTCTTGGAGAGGAGTTCTGCAAAGTTCTGTTTGTCCATTCAATTTTGAGATGCAATACAACCTCTAGACATTTTGGAATCGGAAAAGGACAAACCGTGAAAAAGGTACAAACCGATGCATATTTCATAGAATGTACAAATACATTAACTGATACTCTGTCTAAAGAGGAAGTTAATCTTCTACGCTTTAGAAAATTTACATCGAAAGTAAAAAACTTTCTGTAATTAGATCTCGGTCAGACTATTTTTGGCCCGAATAAACGGGACTTATTTTTATGTAGCAACATACCAGCAGCGCCTGAATACGGAGCATATATCTCCCAATTAGTACGATATTTCCGGCCTTGTATTTACTATCATCATTTTATTGAGAGGGTTGCTGCTTACAAGGAAGCTATTTAAACCAAGAGTTCCAAAATGTAAATTTGAAAGCATACCTTCGTAAATTTTACGGACGCCATCACAAGTTGGTTGACCTTTATTGAATATCCGTTTGACAGATAATATCGGATATGTTTATTATGTCGCAACTACGTACAATCCCCATTCATTTTTAATTCCGAATTAGACTATTTACAGGGCTTGTAATAACATGAGCAACACGTACGACAGTTGCCACACGTGGAGCAGGATCTGTTTACCCTTCTGAAATACTTGAAATCACCTCCAGCTTTTGTTGGGGTTCGTGTTGAATAGTCTTAAGTTTTCTATGTTATGTTTTGTGTATTATTTGTCTGTTGTTCTTTTTTAGTCATGGCTTTGTCAGTTTATTTTCAATCTATCAACTCGACTGTCCAACTGGTATCTTTCGACACTCTATTGTAATTTCCTCTGCTTCTAGTATTGTTGCTCTGAAAATTGAAACTACCTCTACCGTTGTTTTCAGGTTGTTTTAATATCTGTTTGTGTGTCTCTCTCTATAAGATCTTTGGCTTCAGCTACTTATTAATCTTCTAAGTAAATTCTGACTGTGTCATTATCAGTCCCATCTTGTGTCATCAGTTTGGTTGTTTGAGGTTTATCATTAAAGCTACACATCACATTTGTTACTTGTACCAAGTCAGATATACAGCAGTTGTTTTCCAGTCGGTCCATTGATTGACTTAGACTAACGTATGATTTTGTCAGCTTTTATCAACTTCCCCTTTTTAAATTCACATCGGATTTCAGTTTTTTAATTTTGTTAATACTTATATTCGTTATTAATCATTCAAACAAAACTTCTACTGATACATTTACAGTGAATCACAATTTCAAGAATACTTCTTTAAAAATATACCAAAAGACCAAATCGTATTCCCATGCTTGTACCAAAGTACTGTTTACCGGGCTTGTGTAACATCGGGGGCTTAACCGTCCATATGAATTGGTGTCAACCTAGTGGTAGAAACAAGTAAAAGCAAAGTAATGAATCGATAACAAATCCAGGTTACAAACTAACACCGAGGAAAACACAATAACTATAAAAAAAAATTAACAACGGAACAGACACAATTAAGTGTAACAGAAAGCGCAAACATACATAGTTACGAACTATTTGATAACAACTGCCATATTCTTTATTTGGTACAGTCCCTTTTAAACAAAAAGGTGGTTTGGATCTGGTTTACGGGCTAGCCAATCCTGCCATAATCACGGTACAATTTGTACTGCACAATATGCGCATTGCAACATTTCATGTCCCTTTTAAGATAGTGTATATTTCAAACGAATTTTTGATGAGACTGTCATACAAGTGAGAGGTTTAGCTAACTATAAAATCATGTTTAATCCATCTTTTTTTCTACATTCGATAAAATCTGTATGAAGTCGTGAATATGACACTTGTTATCCATTCGTTTGATATATTTTAAGTTTTTGATTTTTTGCCATCTGATTAGAGAAAGTAAAATCACAAAAATACTGAACTCCGAGAAAAATTCAAAACGGAAAGTCCCTAATCGATTGGCAAAATCAAAAGATCTAACACATCAAACGAACGGATAACAACTGACATATTCCTGACTTGGAATAGGCATTTTCTTAGATGGTAAATGGTGAATTAAACCTGGTTTTGAAGCAAACTAAAACTCGCACTCGTATAACAGTAGCATCGAATTCCTTATATTGAAAACGTTGTGTGGACAAAAAAAGGCATAAGTAAAAATGTCAAAAATAGAGGTACATCAGTCAACTATGTGTTATTATCTTTAAAAATAACTATATAAAAAATATATAAGAAAAAGCACAAAAAGGCATATGAACAAAGCACATTGGCAAAAATGGAAGACATGAATACAAAAAATTACACTAGAACAATAACGGGCTGTACAAGTACTGAGCCACGTCATATGTATCAAAGAAACACAAAACACAAAAAAATAAAGACAAAGCACATCATAAAAAAAGGAAAATAGTACCAAAATTTCCGTTTTGAAATTTCTTCTGAGTTCGGCATTTTTGTTTTCATACTTTTTTCTACTGGATTTAAAAAGTTAATCCTTGTCATAATTCTAGTTCCCCACAATTTTTGGCTTTTATTCAATGTCCCTCCCAATACCTCTTTTTTACTCTTATGCATTGTATCTGTGCTTCACCGTTCAATATTTTGTGTTTATCTTTTAAATGTCTTCAATACCATGTTTGGAAATTATTTAGCACAGATAGAAAGACATGCTCTTGGTTTGATTTGGAAATTATAGGATGATACTCGAGTGGCTACCGAAATGTTCTTCGGTAGAAGATAGTAGCCAGAAACTGAAAACTGATAAAAATTATCAGCAAAAAAAGATAAACCAATTTGATTTTTGTCATTAATTCTATATATGTCATCAATGTTAGAAAGCGTGTTCATTATTGAATATGCGTATACACCTGGGTGAACGACACATCCTCTTTAGAGGCTCTTCTTCTGTTTTTTCAGCTCTTTAAAATTTATGAATATCTGGAGCACTTGTGTTCATCTCCGTTTCTTGGTGGCCGGGGCAGATCCAGCCATTTTAAAAGGGGGTACCAACTATATGCTCCAATTCAAATGCATTGATCGTCCAAAGTAGGGGGTTCCAACCCCGTACCCCCTCGGATCCGCCAATGGGTGGGGATCTATTTGCTCCTTATTTATTTATTTGTTTAGTATTTTGCGAAGTGGTCTGTCTGTTTGGCCATGGTATTGTCTGTTTTCCCCATTAATATTGTCTGTTTTAGCTATGGTATTGTCCTTTTTTTCTCCATAAAATTGTCTGTTTTGGCCATGGTATTGTCTGTTTTTTTTTATAATATTGTCTATTTTTGTATTATCTGTTTGTCTTCGACATATGATTCTTCATTGTCCCATAGCTATTTTCGCCCTATTTTGTCTCCTGAACATCTGTACAGTATCATTTGACTTATTCTTAATTTACTTTAATCCATCTTTTTTTCTACATTTGATAAAATCTGTATGAAGTCGTGAATATGACACTTGTTATCCATTCGTTTGATATATTTTAAGTTTTTGATTTTTGCCATCTGACTAGTTAAAGTAAAATCACAAAAATACTGAACTCCGAGAAAAATTCAAAACGGACAGTCCCTAATCGAATGGCAAAATCAAAAGATCAAACACATCAAACGAACGGATAACAACTGACATATTCCTGACTTGGAATAGGCATTTTCTTAGATGGAAAATGGTGAATTAAACCTGGTTTTGAAGCAAACTAAACCTCGCACTCGTATAACAGTAGCATCGAATTCCTTATATTGACAACGTTGTGTGGACAAAATAAAGGCATAAGTAAAAATGTCAAAAATAGAGGTACATCAGTCAACTATGTGTTATTATCTTAATAACTATATAAAAAATATATAAGAAAAAGCACAAAAAGGCATATGAACAAAGCACATTGGCAAAAATGGAAGACATGAATACAAAAATTTACACTAGAACAATAACGGGCTGTACAAGTACAGAGCCACGTCATATGTATCAAAGAAACACAAAACACAAAAAAATAAAGACAAAGCACATCATAAAAAAAGGAAAATAGTACCAAAATTTCCGTTTTGAATTTTCTTCTGAGTTCGGCATTTTTGTTTTCATACTTTTTTCTACTGGAATTAAGAAAATAATCCTTGTCATAATTCTAGTTCCCCACAATTTTTGGCTTTTATTCAATGTCCCTCCCAATACCTCTTTTTTACTCTTATGCAATGTATCTGTGCTTCACCGTTCAATATTTTGTGTTTATCTTTTAAATGTCTTCAATACCATGTTTGGAAATAATTTAGTTCTTCGGTAGAAGATAGTAGCCAGAAACTGAAAACTGATAAAAATTATCAGCAAAAAAAGATAAACCAAATTGATTTTTGTCATTAATTCTATATATGTCATCAATGTTAGAAAGCGTGTTCAATATTGAATATGCGTATACACCTGGGTGAACGACACATCCTCTTTAGAGCCTTTTTTTTGGTTTTTTTCAGCTCTTTAAAAATATACCAACTATATGCTCCAATTCAAATGCATTGATCGTCCAAAGTAGGGGGTTCCAACCCCTCACCCCCTCGGATCCGCCAATGGGTGGGGATCTATTTGCTCCTTATTTATTTATTTGTTTAGTATTTTGCGAAGTGGTGTGTCTGTTTGGCCATGGTATTGTCTGTTTTCCCCATTAATATTGTCTGTTTTAGCTATGGTATTGTCCTTTTTTTTCTCCATAAAATTGTCTGTTTTGGACATGGTATTGTCTGGTTATTTTTTTTATAATATTGTCTATTTTTGTATTATCTGTTTGTCTTCGACATATGATTCTTCATTGTCCCATAGCTATTTTCGCCCTATTTTGTCTCCTGAACATCTGTACAGTATCATTTGACTTATTCTTAATTTACTTTATTCCTGAGAGTACAGCATAAGAATAAGTGTTTATACCGAAGTTAGGGGACAAAAAAATAAATAAAAGGAAACACCATAGCAAAAAAAACCGACTACATAAACAACAGTCCGCAAAACAAATTAAGAAATACTAATGATTAAACAACGCGAATCACAACATGGCAAGTCATAATTGTCATTTCGTAGATGTCACAATCTAAAGTAAAATATGATGGAATTGTGGCCGCGTAGGAAACGGTGCGTTTAAAGGATGTTCCACATATAGGGTGAGTGACAAGCCTTTTCTACGTCATTCATAAATATCTTTGCATCGTTTGTCAGTTGCTAATAGAAACACAGGTCTTTCAAAAATCAAAGGGCAATAATCTATATAACTTTATATATAGGTACATTATATGGTAGAATTTCTCTTTGATATCAACAGTGGGGGTGGGTAGAGAAATCTGTTATAATTAATGTTGCATTTCTATCTGCATGTAAAGTATGAATGTATATCAATAGTTGTCTCAGAGTGTGGTACTCATCAGTTAAACACTCAGTGACTACTCACCAAATAAAACCAGATGGTCTTAAGTTATAGGGAATATTGGTGCTGAACTTTTATTTTATTTAAGTTACAGCTTTCACGTTATTTGTATTCGTACTATTGTACTTTTGACGTGAATTGGTATTTGTACTTCCCGCCATCAGTTTTTTTTTTGCTTCAGGCGTTCGGGAATTCCTATTTCAGTGTTGTTGCCATTATATTTACCCTTGTATTAATATTTTATATAAATTATATTTTATCGAGAAATGTACTGTTTACGGTATGTACTATCATCAATACAACTTTTGCGGCATCTTTGTCAATTTACAAACAACTACGAAACTCTTGTGTTGGTGTATGTCCAAGTTAGCATTCAACTATAACACATTTTGAGTTGGCGACTTTGTTAAGTTTGTTTCTATGGTTGTTGTTTTTTTAGCTCACCTGGTCTAAAGGTCCAAATGAGCTCTTTCGTCAAATGGCGTCTGTCGTCGATTACTTTTTCAAAAATCTTGTCTAAACTACTTGATCAAATTTTTCAAAACTCGGCTAAAACCTACGCTGGAGTATCTTGTTTAAATCATGTGTCCGATGACTTTGCCCGCAAACCAATTTGCAAAATGGCCGACATGGCTAAAACTTGATAATTCACGGGGTAAAATTCAAATTTTGTCTATAACTTTGAAAACCAAATATAGACAAGGGCAAAATTGTTCTGATACAGTGATCTAACAGCAAATCATAAGATATTCATAAGAACGAATTTGAAAAAATCAGTTATAATAGTCTTAACCCATCAGATGGATATTTTAGAAATACATCTAACAAAATCACAGAGTTGACGTGGCCGGGTATGTGTACATCCCAACAATAAAAAGACATTCAGTACAGATCTGAGAGTACTCGCACGTATTGAGAGCTAGTTTAAAGCAAATAACAGATTATAGAAAAAACATCATGTAGACTTAAGTGTCAGTCTGAATCTTCTTTTGTATCCTCGTATTGAAATATTGTTCTTATTGAGTGAGAGTTATGCACAGAAGCCACGAGCCTCAGGTTTACTTCGTATGTCTTCATTCGGATCTCATTTGACTTTTTAAACCTAAGCTTTAAGTAAAGTAAGTAAGTAAAACTTTATATTTTGATTCGGCAACATACTACAATATAAGGTCTAATGAGCTTATCGGGGCCTTTTATAGCTGACTATGCGGTATGGGCTTTGCTCATTGTTAAAGGCCGTACGGTTAACTATATTTGTAAATGTCTGTGTCATTTTGGTCTTTTGTGGATAGTTGTCTTATTGGCAATCATACCATATCTTCTTTTTTGTATTTTCACCGAATATTAGTTCAAGTGTTATATACATGTATGTGTTTATGAATAGTAATTGTATTTTTCATTCAAATAATTATTTAAGTAAACATAAAAAAATATAGATCTATAAAAAAATAATTCGCTCTACTTTACTAAATGGGGATGACAACTTTAAACTTTTGCTATTTAAAATATCGACTGTAAAAAGGTCAATACAATTTCTATTTAGATAAATGACTTGTCGAATCTTTGTGCACTTATTTGAAACTAATCCAACGGAAACTTGTCTGTGCAATCAGAGAACGTGAAATTACATATTTATCCACGAACTTAATCGTCGTTCTCATCTGATCTTTACACAACAATATTTAGAAATCAATTGAACGGTTGATCTTTTAAAGATCAAGTGTTCCCAGATAAAATATTACGACACATTATGTGACACAATGAATAAAAGTTCTCAGTTTTATTTGCCTAGTTTATCACATGTTGTATATAGCGATTACGATGTGATGTAATTATTTAAAGAACAGATTATTGGCGTGATTTGTAAACTTTTTCCAGACGATGTACAAATTTTACGGTTAGTTAGCAAAGAAGAATAGTAAACAGTTAACTAGTTTATTTATTTGGGTATAATTATGTGTAAATCAATCCACCTCTGTACAATCGGTTATTTGTTTGAAAGAAGAAAAACTAGGTGAAAAAGAGAAATGAAAGGAATATTTTACTTATTTCAGACGATTGAATTCTTTCATAATTAATACATAACTTATTTAGTAACATGTTTACCCCGCTAAATTCTGTATGTATGTGACTTTACCAAGTCAGGAGCCTGTAATTCGGTGGTTGTCGTTTGTTGATGTGTTACATATTTGTTTCTCGTTTCTCGTTTTTTTTCATATATGTAAGACCGTTGGTTTACCCGTTTGAATGATTTTTACACTAGTCTTTGTTATGGCCCTTTATAGCTTGCTGTTCGATGTGAGACGAAACTCTGTGTTGAAGACTGTACTATTGACCTATAATGATTTACTTTTACAAATTGTGGCTTGGATGAAGAGTTGTCTCATTGACACTCATACCACATCTTCTTATATCTATATAGTAAAAATATGTAATTAATTACATCTGAGATAAGCAACCTGGCTTTTGTGCAACCAACAGCTGGGTTTTTTTCGTTGTTTCGCCTTGCGCAGATTCATAACTCGTTGAGTCCCATGTGTCCAAACAGTTACAGCATTTACTTATCGGTAAACGGGATAATTTACATATATGCTGTCTCTTTATGTAACTCAACTCGGACCAATATTAAAAGTTTATTGGACTTTGTTGTTGTTGGGTGTCTGTCTCACTGACGTGTATATACCAACCTCAAATTTTCTTCACATATTTTGAACCTCAAAATTATACATATACTGCATATAATTCTTTACTTAATAACACAACGCAAATGGTAGAAAAACCAAAGTAACACAAAATTCAGAAAAATCCAAGAAAGATCCTTGGCTTTCAAATCTTTGGTGTTGAGCTCATATCATGAAGTTACTGAATATAGAAAAGCGCTTTGGACACGTGACATTTATGATTTAATTTTTCAAGACTACCATCGATCTTCCATCAGCTTCATATTCCTAAAAAGACAAATATACTTAAGTATGAACAAAGAGACAACCACGAAGTTCCCGACTTCCGACAGGCAAACAGACACACGATCAAAACAGGACAAAGATACTAAAGTATGAACAAAGAGACAACCACGAGGTACCAGACTTTATACAGCCAAACAGACACACGGCCAAAAAGAACAAATATACTAAAGTATGAACAAAGAGAAAACCACGAAGTTCCCGACTTCCGACAGGCAAACAAACACACGGTCAAAACAGGACAAAGATACTAAAGTATGAACAAAGCGACAACCACGCGGTTCCCGAATTCCGACAGGCAAATAAACACACGGCCAAAAGAGTAAGATACAAAAGTACAAACATAGAGACAACCACGAGGTCCACGACTTCCGATAGGCAAACAAACACACGGCCAAAAAAGGACAAAGATACTAAAGTATTAACAAGGAGACAACCATGAGGTTCCAGACTTTCTCAGTACAGGCACCCAAACACACGGCCAAAAAAGGACAAAGATACTAGAGTACAAACAAAGACCACGAGGTTCCAGACTTTCTCAGTGCAGGCGAATAAACACACGACAAAAAGGGACAAAGATACTAAAGTAATTTAACAAAGAGACAACCACGAAGTTCCCGACTTTCTACAGGCAAATAAAGGACAAATGAAGATACTAAAGTATTAACAAGGAGACAACCGTGAGGTTCCAGACTTTCTACAGGCGAATAAACACGGAAAAAAAGACAAACATACTAAAGCATTTACAAAGCCGGAGACAACCACGAGATTTACGACTTTCGACAGGCTAAAAAAACACGGCAAGAATTTCGAAACAGCTTTGCATTTAAGATGATTCAAATCTTACGTGTTCCCCAATATTTGTATCTAAATTATCTTTTGGAAGAATGTAAAGAGATTAAACTGAAATGTCAATTGATAAATTAATGTACATTTTGGGATATTCGACGAAGAAACGTAGATTATGGTGGTCATATAACCTAAATATTTTCTTTTCTAAACAAAATCTTTGTAACTTGACTATTTAGGGTTAAAAAGAATAAAATTTAATTATGAAATACAAACATGCTTAATACTATAATTATCAACAAAGAAAATGAAACAAGAAATTTTGTTAAATAATTATTGTAAATATGTGATAAAATTTATGATTTGGATCATACAATCGATACTTTTATTTAAATATAAACATTAATTGAGCAGATAGACAAAGGTCAACAGTACTAAACAAATATTTATTTATGACAGTTATAAGGCCCGGTTCATAGAAGTACGAATGAATGTCAGGTCCAATATAGGAAGGACACAATTATTAAAAAAGATTGAAGATAAACTGTTTAACTGCAGCTTACATTTTTATAGTTTTTCAATCTATATCAAATAAAAAAATATTTAAAACTTACATGGACAAAATATCATAAAAGAAAGTATGTCAACAAATTCATGTCGTGGTGACAATCCTGTTGAATACATTGATGTACAGACCTTTTTTTTTTTTATGTGCGTACCAATTTCATAATGGAAATGAATGACGTCGAAGTGGCACTCGGCAGATTATGGTATATCAGAACGATAATCTTTAACTAAAAGACAGACATAAAACATTACAATAATATAGATATAAAATAGAAAATGCTGTCTGCAGGGTCTTTAGAATAATAAAAAGTGTAAGTTTATGAAAACAAAAATATTTAATACATTCAACTTGTACATGTTAATTTAATATCAAAGTATTTATTTAACACAATAAAAAAAGAATATATTTTTACGACACATATGTACATATATAATTGAAACCTACATGTTGAAGAGTAATGCAGTATGAAAGACATTTGAGTATTACGAAATAAATGTATAA